>NW_024705050.1:0-30887 GCF_018977255.1 Callorhinchus milii
AAAGAAGCGGGGGGAGGGAGGGTGAAGAGGTGGGGGTGAAGAGGTTGGGGGGGGGGGGCCTGTGTGTGTTTTGGGTTCAATTTCAGCCGTGTGATGGTCGTCACGTGAGAATTGGATTAATGTCAAACTCAAACGGCTGATGATTTTTCAATTTACTACCGGCAATAGCCCATTCAATCACCTTGATCAGAGCTGCGTGACTCTTACCAAGTCAGCAAATGAAATGGCAGCAAATCTGATTACCCAATGAAGGGACATATATATGAAGAGAAAGCGCATGACCGCGTGTTTTCATGCACATTAAATTTTCAAAACCGATTTGGAATTTCACAAGTGCAAAAACGTTCAATTATTAAAAATTACCGGCCGCAACAGCGGCTCAGGGACGGACCAGCCTCCCGGCGGTACAGCCATGCGTGCCAGCTATCTCCCCACGACGGCAACACTTACCTGCACCGCAGGCCCATGGGAAGAAATGCAAAACACACGCGTGTAATGTGTTGTTCCTTGGTTCGTAACAATGTTCTTTTATAAATAAACTTCCCCACCTCCTTTGCTAATGAGACCCACGGCCAGGCTGAATGTCTCTCCGGGGTCACATGATTCTGAGCTGCAGGCCGGGGGTACGCTGACCCGGGGCTTGATTAACCGGCACTGCCGCCAGTCCGCGTTGACATGCCATGCCAAACGCGATGCTGCCTAGGTCTTCACGGGTGTGATGTACGACTCCCACTGTTGTTCGGCACTATGCCTGAAGTTAGATAATAGTTCGAACTTGGAGCGTGCACGGTATTTGCTCGCTCTCGACGAGGGAGAGAGGACGACTCAAGCGTCAGGAGGAGGAACCACAGACAAGTGGGAAGGCAGCAGCAGCTACACGGTGAGCTGGTGCCAACAAGCTCTGAGGTCCTCTATATATCAAGGTGTTATCAGCCAATTAATCAGTGTTTACAAGTGGGAAGAAACTGGAGCACCCGGGGAACACCCATGCGTGCAAGAAGAAAACCCTGCATCCCAAACAGATGGAACAGGTAGAGTCCATTTTTTTCATGTACCGCCATCTCCTGGCGAGCCAGGGAATGACACATGGACGTCCACGGGAAGGGAGAGTTTCGGAACGTTGGTGCGATCCGCCAAACCTCGCCTCCACAGCATTGAATTACAGTACACGTGCATAGCCACCACACCACCCGGTTTATATTCAGTTCCTGAAGAAGCTACCAGCGCGGACACCGTGCCGAACAACGCGCGCCACGACCCGAAAGCGCATCGGAGCGCCACCCTCCGCTTCGGTCAACGTGGCAACGTGCCGCTGAAGCGACTCCGCGGCAGTCCGCGTTGACGCGCCGCCAAGCAAATGCCATCGTTTATCGCCGACGCGAGTTAAATTTTTCATTCTGTCACCAGCCGACACGGGACCATCGCCAAAGAGTGGCTCCTCACCCGCCCGTGTGTACCACGCTCGCCCGCACGGAAATGAAGGCCACCACCCCCGCCCCCCCCCCCCGGGTGGAGAGGTTGGGATGCTGATGGACGGACGGGCAGGTGAACGAGCAGGCGGGCACGTCTGTCTCAACAAGGGCACCCGCCCGGTTTCGCCCCCCCCGCTCCACCCTTCTTAAGCCGACGAGGCAACTTAGACAAGGCCTCCCCACACGGGGCAGCAGCAGTAGCAGCAGCAGCAGCTCAAAATCAATCAAGCACTCATCCACATGGCGCGCGAGCTCATCATTGCCAGGCACGCATGCGCGTCCATAAATACAAATTCACACCCGTGCGCACGGGCACACTGGGGGGATCTCGTGGGTACCCTGCGCTCCCATTACGAAAAAAAGAAATCAATGCCGACGATATGCATCGCGTGCTAATCATATGAAAGAAGCGGCCAAATTGATTTTTGTGTGCGCATCCTCAGCGTGGACAGGTAATGGATGGCGACACCCCCATTCTTTTAATCCCCACTTCAAACGCCAGGCCCGCAGACGACATTAGCACTGCATCAATTGAACCTCGCAGTGTTTAAACGCTCAATGAGCGCTGCTCCCCAAACCTCAGAACCGGCAGTGTTCAGGCGCGCTGCGCGATTCTAATCCTGCCGCTCTTCGTGTGCGGCCACAGAGAAATCGCCGGAGTTTCACTTCTCCGAGCGTGGCGCCGCCGCAGCTCGAGGGGGGGGCCGTTTCGCACCTTTTTCGCGAATTCAGTTTCAGACCGGTCGCACCATTCCCAGCCGTTCGGCTCTCCGCTATCAAAACCGCCCGCCGCAGCCAGAGCGACATGGAGCCCGAATGAGTGACTCGTCCTTAAAGCTTTCGTGACTGCAGGCATTCATCTTCTTGGTTCTTTCGGTAAAGTCACGTAGAAATGGAAATAATAAAATAATAAAGATAAAACATACTAAAATAATTCTCACGACGTTTCGGCCACAACGCAAGCATCCGTCCTCAGGTGAAGAACAGGTCCGTCGAGAAGACAGACAGACTCTGTCTTCTCGACAGACGTGAGGACGGCTGCTTGCGTTGTGGCCGAAACGTCGTGATAATTATTTTATTATGTTTTATTATTATTTCATTATTTCCATTCTACGTGACTTTACCGAAAGAACCAAGAAGAGTGACTCGTCATCGATCACGGTCGCCGGACTCTGCGGTTGTGCGCTCCCGTGCTGCCACCACACACCCGGAGGTTGGGGGTGTCCGACTGGCGGATGCTTCGTATGTGTGTTGAACTTCTTTCGCACCGTACGTAGTCAACCGTGCTAATCGGAGGTCCTTCCCCTTGCGGTAACTGGTTGGATCAAAGGTATGATCCGTGAAGTTCCATTGCCTATACTTTCATTAACTCGATGCAGCTACTGACTAAAGTGCTGAGCCTGTTCTTAATACGCCTGCTGCGTATGTAAAGGCACCGTCAGCAAATATTATCGGCATGCGTTCGGCATGTGGTTGAAGGGAGGGCAAGCACCTACTCGGAAATAGATGCCGTGGTTTTTGTCCAAATGTTTGTGGGTGTCCACAAGGTCGCGTCTAAAACGGTCTGTCGGGGTGCGTGGACACCCCCAGTGGTGGCGCCCCTGGAGTTGAAGCACCTGCCTAGGATCGCATCGGTCGCTCCTCTCCCAAGGCTCGGTTACACGGTCGTGAGTAATATCGTAATGAGTAATACAGTAATGAGCGGCACCAGTTAAACCCATTACGGGGGGGGGTGGGCGGGGGAGATTCGCCGGATAAACTTTTGACTCGGCAAAAAAAGAAACCGAGCAAGCAAAAAACCGGCGGCACGAGGGGGGGGGGCGGGGGGATCAGCGACAGAGCGCCATCGCATCCGTCCCAGGCAAGGCACCAAGTAGTGAGCGTCTGCTCCGCGGAGCGTTCCGTCGGCACGGCGGGTCGTGCAGTTGCCCCGCCCCGCAGGCACCACCAAGCGGACCGCGAGTAAAAGGTGGGAAAAGCAGCGACCGTCTGGTCTCTCCTCGCACGAACCCTAGCCAGCCGCCCCCACCTCCCAGCACCCCTCCCCACACCGCTTCCCTCCCTCCCTCCCGCCCAGCCAGCGCCGAATCCACCACTGCCTTCCCTCCCGAGCTAATCTAACGGCACCCAGAGGCACCATCCGTACACATCGAATCCAAAAGCGGCCACAGCCTGTTAGCCACGCTCGCCAGCCCGCCCGCCCGCCCGCTTGCGCGAGGCACATTCATCTGCAAGAGCAGCACAACAGCCGTGAAACGCTGCCACCGCCGCTGCCTCCTCCTCCCGCCACTCCTCGCTGCGAGCGTTCCGCTTCGTGCGCGCTAAGCTCTCCCCTCGTCCTCCCGTCTTTTTCGCTCAATCGGCCAGGGCAGAAGCCGTGTCGCGCAGAAGAAAATAAAAAAATCTACACAAAGAGAGATGAACACGTACGTGACCCAAACCGCAAAACGGAGACGAGACAGGAGCCAGGGAAATTCAATAAATGCGTGATGTACGACGAAGACGGTACGCGCTCCAGAGAGAGAGAGAAAGTACTCAGTGAATTAAATGCCCGAACATTAATGCGCCCCCAAATTTAATAGCGGCCCCGGCTGCCGTGCCAACGTAAGATGTTTCCGTCAGGTACAGGAATATCCGAACTATCGAGCATCACTTGTTGTCGCTTCGATTTATATTTGATTGCTATCGCTCCAATTTCTATTTGCGTCATTTGCTGTAACTTTATTTTACGTTTTTGCATTTGTCATTTTGGTGGCTGGGGTCAATCTTGCAAATCAGACTTCATCATGGGTCCCCTGGGTTCTTCTCATCCGGTTAAATTAAACACTGAACTTAAAACGTAAACGTATGTTTGCATCGTCGTCACGCGTTACACCGAGATTGCGCCCTGCGCAATTACAATACGAGCCCTGAAGTGCCCAGGAGAATTAATAACCACACATCGAACACAGCTCTGCACATTAGCAGTAGCCCACGTGAATTTAGAATCACCAAACGTGTCATAGAAAATCAATGACATTGTATATAATATGGCAATAAGTGTACACAGAATAAATAAGCACACACGTTGCCTCCTTCCGATATCCATCCCTCCGCTTTAAAGAATAAAAGTACTTTTTGACACATCTATGAGTGCATAATTTCGGCCGCATCGGTTCAACCCAAGCTACATCTGTGGGTCCGTTTTGACATTCAGTGTCTCATCAGCATACGTAGGCTCGCTTGCACCCAACGCCAGTGAACTGACGTACGTTTAAAGTGTGCGACGGTCACAGGAGGGTTATTCTTTCACATCTCACGAGGGATGAAAAGGCACTGACTTGTTGACGTTCGTCTGCGCCGTGCACAAATAAATCGAACCCCCAATGCATCCCTTTGCTTATATATATATATAACTCAGAGGTGCACTCCATCTGCCCAAAGGTGGAATCATCGAGAAAATAACTGCAAAGCACAGCACTAATTAGGCGAGCACTAAAACACTTTGTTGACGCGCGGTGGTTTACGTCCATTTGTTTCCTCTTCAGGATGTGCATGGGTCGAACGGCGCCGATTTACTCTTCCAGCTCGCCCGCGCCTTGCCCGCTGGACGCGGGTACACGTGCGGCCCTCGTCGTGTCGATCCACTGCCGGATGAGGGCCTTGCCCACGCCGTGCCGTGGCCGCGAGGGTGAGTTGAGGTGCTCCGTGCTCGCGACGTCCCCCCCCCCTCCCACGCAGGAGCCTATAGCACCTGTTTTGCGCATGGTGGTCACCCACCATCGTATAGTCGTCCCACGTCGGTCACTACTCTCTGCCGGAGTAAATGCACTCTCGAAAATTATAAGAAGCTTTATTCAATTTAAGCAGAAAACGGCACCATTAGAGCCGGACTGTTCTATAATTATTTAAGTGTTCGATTCCTCTACCAATCATCGGTTCTGTTACTCCGTGTTATGATGATGCGCTCTGGGTTGCTCGCAGGTCGTTCAATTGAAAAGCGCTCTGGACTACTCACTTGCCCACTGAAGGCACCCCTGGTGCCGGTGTACCCAAGCACCACTCACTAAGCGTGGGTGTTGGATGGGGTGCCAGCACTGGCAGAGCCAGTGGGGGGGGGGGGTGGCACATGCCCCCCCAATGATCCGATCGAAATTCCTAATTTCGATCGGATCATTGGGGTTTATTAGTAATAAATCGGCATTTTGCGACCCCCACTGCCACTGTGTAGCATATTATGTTCCAGGGACTCTATGAGATGATAGGACAATAGTTTGAGTCCATAATTGCAATAAGGCAGTTGCGTATACAGTACACGACTTCCCTGAAGGCATTCACCTTCAGCGAGCGCGATGCCGATCACACACGGTTCGAATTCGACCCTCGATCGATGGCTGCGCCATCGCCGCACACGCGTCGAATCAAAATCAAGGGACAAGTCCTTACTTACTAACAACTCCTATCATTTTTCATTGCTGGAGGGGTTGCCCCCCCTACCTGAAAATCCTGGCTCCGCCATTGGGTGCCAGCGAGGGGGCTGAAACTGGCACGCTGGAGGAGTGGGCACGCGACTCGGAGAACGATAATTTATACACAAACTTATCACGAGCAAATTGGCAACGGTAGGATGTTGATGACCAATTAGCAATTAAGATGCTGATTTGACTGTGACGAGAACGACGTGCCATGGCGTTAATGAGCGTGATAGCGCCGTGAAAGTACGAGGGTAAAATTACAAGGACCCGATTGCGCGGGGAAGTAATGTTATGGATATTTTTTTCTAAATACACCTGATGAGAGATATATTTAGCCACCCACCATCGTCGTCATCACCAGCCACGATCAATCAACTGCGAGATGAAGGCCTCCCCAAGTCGCCGCCATCCTACACGGGCACCGCAATACAACGGTCCACCGAGTGCCCACACACAAGTCGATCTGATCTGCAGGGATAATGGTCGTGGTGGCCAAACGTTTTGCCCTGTGCACAATACAAAAGAGGCTTTCCTTTTGCTCCAACCTCTCGCAGCCACATCTTTGATGTCGCGAACTGAGCGAGGAGGCAGCGGAGTAATCTTGGATTGCTTGTCCGGGGAGAGAAGAGGAGTCTCTTCAGAGAAAACAGAACCTCCCACGACGTGTAACTCAACAACAACAACAATCCGTGCTTGTAATGCGCCCATAATCTAACGAACGTCTCAGAGCGCAGAACAACAACAACAATAACAGCCTCAGGGATAACGAAGACACGGCATCGCCCATCACTCGTGGGTTCACAAAGGAGGGTCCCAGGCTCCCGCTTTCGCACATTCTTACAAGCACAATGAGGCCGCTCCTGCATCACAAACAGATGACAAAAGCCTTTTTGGCAGGGCTCATTACGCCAAGCTAGTGCAGTGAATTAATGTCGTTTTGACGGCGCTGCTCTCACCGACAAACCCCCTTTAGCGGATCCGCACCCTGACCCGGGACTTGAACCGGAAGCCTCTTTTTCCCAGCTCCGCTGCGGCGTGAATTTTGGAAGTGGAATGAGTCATGAACGTATTAATTGACAAAAAATGTTTGTTGTTGATGTGAGTCAACGATGCTCCGAGGTGATGAAAATGAGCAAGGCCGACGATGACTACGACTACTGCTGCCACTACCAACAACAACCGCCATTCGCCACTAAGTGGCGGTGACGTCACCACAACGCTTGTGCCAGGCCATGTGCACTTGAGGCCACGTGAAGTGTCGAACGCCCGCTGGCAGGAGGTCACGGGGCAGACCCAGGTGCCAGGTGCCACGGGTCGACTGACTGAGATGACCGAGATGACTGCCCACTACCACTACCATCATCACATTCACCACCATCATCACATTCACCACTATCATCACCACCATCACCACCACCACTATCATCATCATCACATTCACCACCACCATCATCACATTCACCACCATCATCCATCAATTATCACATTCACCACCACCATCATCACATTCACCACCACCATCACCACCACCACCACTATCGTAATCACATTCACCACCACCACCATCATCACATTCACCACCACCACCACATATCATCACATTCACCATCACCACCACCACCACCATCAATCATCACATTCACCACCACCATGATCAACACCATCATGATCATCACTATCGTCAGCAGCTACCACCAAAGCATGGCCAACTGTGACAGCGCGACTGTGAACGAGTCTGATTGAAGATGCAGACTCAGATCATTTAGGAGCGTCATTAGCAACTCCATTGACCTGAGGAAGACCAAACATGGGAATCGACTACCTATGCATATGAAACAATTAGCTGAGTTCACCGATTGGCTGATGTCATAATATTTATTTGGCGAGGGCGGGCAACGGCGAGGTTGCGCTAGTCCACGTAGCCCGCAGACGAGGACTCGACTGGAACCCCACAGGTGGTCCTTGCCGCCGACATGGCCGGACAACAATAAAAGTGCGCCCACTAAATTAACGATGGCCCCGCGGCGCCGCTGTAGCCCCAGCAGAAGAAGCGACGACCCCTCAGCCCGCGCCCACCTCACCGCCTTCTCTCACCCCCCCCCCCCCCCCACGGCAGCGTCGCTCACCGTGCCGCTCACGCCTCCCCGAGCCCGCTCGTGCGCTCCTCGTGCCGTGACGGGTGGCGCGCGCCTTGGGACCCCCAAAGTCGTACAAAGTGCCAGACGCTTTGCATTTCGCATACACGAGGTGCCATCTGCTCCCCTTATTTCGTAGCAGGACGAACCGGGATTAACCATTCCGCGAGCCGAGAAGCGCCGCTAATGATTTTTTGTTGTTGTTCGTGCGCTCACCCGTCCGCCCAACGACGGGCGGCGCGTGAGCGAGGTCGAATCGCTTCACCAGTTAGTTTATGTCGATCGCACCTTCGCCGATTCCAAATACTTTCTACCGCCTGGAGCTCCACATTGGCGGCGGGTGTTTTTGCGCGTAAATTTGAGCGGAAAGGTGTGAGATTTTCTCAAGTAAAAAAATTAATTTCATCTGCTTTCTCCTGAAAAGATTGCTGGAGAACATCTCGCCACCAAATTAAGAATCAAACAAATCACACACTGCATCTTCTGATATTGAAGGACATTTTTGAATGAAGCTATTTTCCATAACCAACAGTGCTAGGGGCTTATTTCATAGCCAGGTGTAAAAAATTGTACACATAAACGTGCGTGTGTGCGTGCGCTTCCTGCATTAGTTTGCATGCACGCGCGAGTGCACACTTATAATATCACACGATAAAAGCCCACACAGGAGAGGATTAATGGTGAAACAAAACACACACAGCCTGTGATGAACACCCTCCATCTGCCCGACAGGAGCGGCGCACGAACGAGGAGACGAGGTGGGAAGGGGAAGATGCGGAGGAGGCGTTCTGAATAAATAAGCGTCTCTCAGGAGTGCGCAACCGTGGCTTGCGCGGGCCCCAGGAACCAGAGGTCGCAACCGGGTACCCGATACCCGGCTACCCGTACCCGGCACGGTACGGGTACGGGTAGCCGTTTGCGACCCTGGTGCGGCCGGGTACGGGTAGGCCGTGAGTCACTGGTGAGTAACCGTTTGTCACTCATTTCGGGTAGGGTACGGGTACGGGTAGGGAACGGGTACCTGTACCCGGCCGGGTACGGATACCCATTTGCGACCCTGGTGCGGCCGGGTACGGGTAAGGAATCAAACCCGTTTGCGACCTCTGCCGGGAACCCAGCTAAAGGGGGGGGGGGGGGGGGTGAACAGCGGTCACGAATGGGGGCAGCACCAACAAGTGCATAGCTCCAGGAAGACACTTGGAGGTACGCACTTTTAAATCATCTCGATTAAAAATCGAATTTCTTTAGAACTGCTTTTTGTGTTTATAATCAACGCTTTTGGGTTTGGATCGCGTTTATTTATAAATGTGTCGTAACCCTCCACCACCCGACACGGCCAATCAGTAAAAAAATATATAAGAACGGGAGACAGAGCAGAGCCTCACCATTCTGGCGAATTGCCCGATGAAGCTGGATGCAATTACCAGCGAAACGTCGTACTAAAAAATTGTAAATGTTGTGGTTTCACGCTTCAACACACCAGTGGGCTAAAGCAGTGAACTATTTGTCTTTTGTCAACGTGACACTTTTTTACTGATTGGCCGTGTCGGGTGGTGGAGGGTTACGACACATTTATAAATAACGCGATCTAACCCAAAAACGTTGATTATGAATAATATTGGTCGCGAAAGCCTACGTGTTTTTGTGTTAAGTTTGTCGTTCTCCCCCACCTCACCACATCTCTGATTAGCACGGTTGGCTATGTGCGGTTGTTCGAAAATAATTTCAACATATGTACGACCCAGGGACGTCCTCCTCGTCCAAATGGAAACATTTTAAAGTTTGCCATTTATTTCAAGTGCCCCTCTTCCTTCCTCTCTTCCTCTTCCCAAGCACGGTTGAAAGCATCAATGCAGCGGCTCTCTCCATTAGCCCGTCCACCTAAACCGGCAGGCGAGGGGGCTCATGGCTAGCTCTCGGAAACAGACGGTCCATTGCGAACAAAGCTTTTAGTGTAAGAGTCGTGTTGCCATTCGGGACTTTCTTGGAGAAAACCGGTCAAAAATTGATCGCGGTTTTTTGCCCAAAACGAGGAGACAAAAACCCAGCGCCAAAATCTAGACGGTCACTTCGCCCTTCAACCTCCCGATGACACCGTGGGGCGCGGCGTCATCCCGTTGTGCGTTCTTTAAATGCTTTCGAAGGACTCACGCGCATTTGGAAACGTTAAGACTGTCCGTGGACACGCAAAAGTGTTCGGTCTTCCTTGTTCCTCGTTAATGTTATTCAAAACCGCGAAGCGATTTAATGTTATTCCAAGCTGCGAAAAAGTAAAAAAACAACAACTGTTCATTGGAAACGTTTGTTGACGTGATTTACACTGGAGAAACAGAGCGAGCGCGCCTTTCCTCGCGCCATATATTTATTTAATGGGCTGCCTGAATCATCGAACTGGAAGAACACATTACAGTGGAATGGAATACTTAGAAATTGATAACTTAGAAATATTTTACTCTTTTGGATCTCAGTAAGGAAATAGAAATTCAATTGTCAGAAGGGTGTAAGTTATACGGCGTCATGCCATTACCGTTTCTGTAATAGTCCATTAGGGAACCCGGTTTCCTGTGCTCCGCTCCACTTGAGTTCAGAGGAACAGACCCACAGGGTCTCAGGCGAGCCCTAAACGAGACAGGACTTGTGCTATTTACAGAGCCCATACAATTATCACTTCTCAAACAGCCATCTCAAGAGCACGGTCATTTTTAGCTCCTCCGCACGAGCAAAAAGGTAACAGTTTAAGGCTGCAGACCTGCAATTACTTCACTCACTGGTGAAATGGCTTAAAACTAAAGGAAGCTCAAGAGATCCTGTCTAGGATCTACTCTTCCACGCTGCTGAAAAATAATTGGTCTGGAAAGCCAATAGGCCGATGGACTAAAACATATTTAATTGTTACGTGCTTACATTTGTTATTGTTAGAATTGATTTTATTGCGACGTAATTGACGTGTGCACGGTGGCATGTGGCGAGCCGAGGTCAGCGTGGCCTGTGGACTCCGCTCCACGTATTCCACATTTCCCCCCGAGCCGTTGGGATTAGCTGAGAACTGCAGAGAAGGAGCTTTCAACCACTACCTTCTTCGCCCGATCTCCAAGCGGTCACAGCAGCTTACAAAACACAGAGCGGGCTGACCCGCAGACCGGCACCGGACTCACCGCACATGGCTTTGCACAGAAACCGAAGAGCGCCGGGGGCACAGAGTCATGTGGCCCGGGGTCCGAGTGCGGAAAGGGGAGGGCAGGCGATCGGGCAATCATGCTGCTGGACGAGCCACCCTCTCAGGCGCAGTTAATGTGCTCTGTCTGGCCGTGTCACGGCCCTAATGACTGCGCCCTCTCTCCAACCAAACATGACAGATGTTGTCGCTTCGCAGCCACCATTTGACAGCGCTAGATTCCTACCTTGAAACGATTTCGCGTAAGAATAAATCAGGGGGAGCACACCGCGAGACAGTGCGTCTCTCCGCTACTATCTTCCACTGGCAGCGCGTCACCCCAACTTTGTATATGTATTATTTTTGAACGTGGATAATATGTGTAAGCGGAAGTGGTTTTTTTTTTCCACCATGTGTGTGTGTGCAATGGGCGCATCCATCACACTTAATTAGAGAAAATGACAGCTTTTAATTTTGTATTACTCACGGAATGCACGTTTAATCCATTTGCCACACCTCATGCGAACACCCTGAAGGATTGAGACTGCACTTGTCCATGAATGAGAAAGGGAAATCATAGCTCAGCCCAAAAATATCAATATATGAAGGGGTTTAAATATTAAAAAATAAAAACCCTAACTATATATATCCTACACGCGCTGCGAGAATATCCGATTTCGTCTACCGACGACACTCAAGCCTACAAATTGTTACACTTATCCAAGTGAACAAGCTCACATCACCAATTTCCGCCAAGTGACAGCGCTTGCCATTGATATTTTCCACAAAGCTGCATCTCAGGTTGCACGAGAAGGGAAACTGCCACGGCCTTGGAATTTGTCGTAAAAATCTGACCTCTGCGACGACGCCTGTTTGGGACCACATGCGTCACTCAACGGGCCTCCGGGTAAGACGACGGGGCCTTTGTATGCGAGTCCGCGGGTCTCTCTGTGAGAGGGTGCCAATGATGATGCCACTTACCAACGCCTTTCACTTTCTCAATTCAATCCACCCGTGTGCGCTGTCACCCGACTGGAAAATCCGAGTCGAAATTTGTAGCCTGCTTCAATCCGAAGCCAGCGGCTGCCACTGGTTAAATGTACATTGTGTTAAACGAAATTAACGTTCAAAATTATGGACGTGGCAGAGTATAACATTTTTTCTTAGCATGTCCCCAAACATTGCACCGTATCATCGAATACCGCACATCTATCCAAACGGAACACTTTGCTAATGAGCATGAAGTCGATTTCGATTTAAAGCTTTCGTGACTGCAGGGATTCATCTTCTTGGTTCTTTCGGTAAAGTCACGTAGAAGGGAAATAATAAAATAATAAAAAGTAAACATAATAAAATCATTCTCACGACAGACCTGGTCTTCACCTGAGGACGGCTGCTTGCATTGTGGCCGAAACGTCGTGAGAGTTATTTTATTATGTTTTATTTTTATTATTGTATTATTTCCCTTCTACGTGACTTTACCGAAAGAACCAAGAAGAAGCATGAAGTCGTTTTCGAAACCGCACTCTCGGCACTCGCGGCGTGCACCGCCGGAGCGTGCCCGCTGAACCAAATGCAAGCGCTCGTCCTGGCGTCAGGGCCAGGGGGCGCAACCACCGCGGGCGTTGGGAGTATCCGGCCCCCCCCAGCACGTTTAGAGGTCGCCAAGAGACACCGACAACGTACGACACTTTTCGCCCATGGTGAGTTAACACACACACGCGCGCGCATACAGTGAGCACACACTTTCACACGTTCGCACGTTTAGCACACATTCACACGGCCATTCACAGAGTCAGTACAAAGGCACAATCGTACATTCAACACACAGGCTCAGGACACATTTACACACAGCCAACGCAACACACACACAGCAACACGCACGCACGCTATGAGGACACCCCTAGCCTCCAAAGTGTGGAAGCGGCCCTGGTGAAAACTGCTCCTTCTGTTCCCCCATGCACGCGGCGGACGTCAATCACCCCAAAGGGCTACAGCTGCCAATGCTGCCATGTGTCTCGGCTTCTTGGCTGGGATATCCTTTTATTTATTCATTCACATTTTCCAAGACCAAAAAAAAAGGCGATCCATTCCGGGACGAGCCAGGGCACCGAATGAAACGCGGTGGAAGGAGCGTGCAGCGCGTGAGGAGGCTGTGAAGCAGAGCAGCTCGCGGAGCGTGGACGGCACAACGTCGCCCCGCGACGGTCGTCCTCCGGGAGATCGCACCTGCCTTGATTAAGAAAATCAATCAATCAATCTGCTCGAACACCGGCGCTGGCACTCCCCCGCGGTGTACCTTTCCGCGGTGACCAGTCAGCGAGCGCGTGCGATGCATCATCTCATCGCCTCATTTGCAAGTGAAAGGAGAACATCGTCGGGCGACGGAACGACGGGCAAATTGGCGAGGCGGGGGGGGGGGAAATTAGCGTCGCGTTAGAGCTTCTCTGCTCCGGTGCTGGGGTTGGTGAAATTTCTACGGGTGGCATGGCTGGGAGGTGGTAACTAAAAGGTCGTTACATTCACACCGATTGTTAACACAATAGCGGGGATCCAGGCTATGCACCTGGCTGGATGAATTAGCAATTCCCACAACAAATCATAGAGCCACTCCACTCCTTAGTTCTGGCACACAGGTAGCATATAAAACACCTCCTGCGCTCGCGATCTTTAACGCAAGCTACAGGAACCGTTCCGGTCTGGGGCTTTGCGCGGCGCTAGACAGCGCGTGCCAGCGGTCGCAGCCGTAATTATTATATTTCACCGGCGAACAAAGGGCACTAATTGAAGGCACATAAAAACGTGGATAATTAGCAATTGTAAATGCGCGTGTTGGCGGTCGCAAACATGTTTTGAAAACCGGAACGTGGGCCACTCCGGAGTGGATCGAAGCTGCTATGTACAGGGTGGGCACTGCGTTCCGTCTGACCGGCATGCATGTTCTGTGTACACGTGCGTGCGTGCGTGCAGCCTGTGATGTGAGCAGTGCGTCTCATCACCCCGGCGGCGATTGTGAGACAAGCAATGCAGCCTATAGAGCAAGGCGCGTGCCCTTTAAGGGTGCAGCTGATGCCCCTGCAGGACGCGGTCTCAATCTGGGACGGACGACGAGCCCCGAGGAGGGGTCGCGCTGCCGCCGCACGAATCAAACGCAACGTTTACTTTTAATAACCCGGGCCGTAACGCACACCCAATTTGAATGCGGCGGCGAAACGAGGTAAATAAAACAACGCGCGCGCAAGCGTTACGTGAAACGAAAGACAAACGCGCGTGCGCGCGCGCAAAATCACTTGACACAAACACTCGCGCGTAATGATGCATTATAATGAATTTTAAAAAGTTAACTTTTCTCCTGCAAAGAGCAAAGGTCATCGAGCAACATGTCGAGCGCTGGAGCCGGCGACACGTGCTACTCCGCAGCTCTAATGGCTTCTTCACATGTGAGGTCCCCTGCAGGAGCCGGCTGGCGCGCATCTCCTTTAATTAATAAGCCATTAAGGCGCAGCCCAGGCTTGTGGTGTCGTTCTCTGGGGACCCCCCCTCCCCACACTGCAGACCGCCCACTCAGCAGGCTGCCATCCCACAGTGGCGGCAGCTTTGGCCCCTGAACATTGCAGGCTCGGTTCATTCCTCCTCCGAAACGGCTGCGTGCGCCCCACGCCGATCGGTCGGCAGGGCTGCTTGTTTATGGCCCACGGACACATGGGGCCCATCGCGTCGATAGAGGCCTGCCAATGATATTTATCTGTCACTTGCGAGCACCTTGGCCGTACTAACCTGCGTAGTGGACTGTAAACAGTTTTGTTTTTTGGTTTGGTACCTGCAGCGTGTGTTCTTTTCGTATTTCGTAGTCACCGGCGCACTCCAGGAATGCACAGATGCGGAGCGTGTCGGTGACCACCTATGAAAGCCGGACTTAACGTAATTACTAAAATCAATTTTTTTTTGCACGCTCAGTCACTCCTGTCACTGCACGAGGCCCACTGCAGTGACAGAGGTGGCTGAGCTGTCTACGTGTGAATGCGTGGCTGCCCTCCGCCCATAATATTTAAAAAAATCTTATTCGGCCCTTCGGGAAGGAAAAGGTTCCACGCCGCCGTCTTAAGACGGTTCCTGTATCGCCTCCGCAGCGAAAGGTTTGCGCTGGGTGGAAGTGGCCATTAGCCCTCTGTGTGTGGTCACCCTCAAAGCCGCCTAATGCACGATGATGCGGTGACCCATGAACTCTGAAACCCATTCACGGGCCACTGCGCATCGCAATCCGTGGTCAAAATCCACGGCGCGATCCAACGACGGAACCGTGGGAGGTGGCACTATCCGAGGAGTTTCTGTCTGTCGTATTTAATTTAATTAATAGGCCACTGCTTCCGGAAAAAAAAGAAGCAATAATTTAATGACCGCGTTCTTTTTTTTTCTCAGTCGATCGCTGTAGGATGCGTTAATGTTGCAATTAAAGCAATTAATTAATGTACCACTGTGTAACTACTGTAATTAGAAGTCCAGGAGAGCATAATTATCTCATTTCAGGAGTATCCAGCAGGTTACAAGGATTACAGATTAACTCTTAGGAAGAGTAACAAACGCTGTATTAATAAGTGTTTATCTCTTCCCATGCAATAGAATTCAAAATTGCAGCCTTGCAATTTCGAGCTCATGGCACTGAGAGAGAACTAGAGGCCACCTCTTTGAGGACCCACACTATTCCCCACCACCCCGGGATTCGGCAATCGACTGTCTGTGGAGGTGAGCCCATTTATACTGTTGAGTGGACAGTCGTAAGGGAAGGGGGGGCATTTCAGAAATTTGCACCGTTGTTACAGCTGCCGCCCTAGATCATGGAGTTGAACCGGCGACCTCTGGATTTCAAGTCCAGTTGTGCCAACCATTACAGCTCTGTGGCAGCTCCATAGACTTGGATCACCCTCATCGTCAGCCGTGGTCTATCCACTGCTGGATGAAGGCCTCTCCAAGATGCCACCAGCTGTCACGGTCCTGCAACGTAACAATCCGCCCATCACCCTACAACACGCTCTGATTTCCCACGCTCCGGTAAGAAAATGAAAGCCCAGCGGCTGAAAACATTGACCGCTGAGCCACGCACTTCTGTGTACGATCGTGCGTATACGGGTTACATCTAAACGGACTTCTCTCAACGGCAGTTTGTTTTGTGTGTCTCTCTCTCTGGCTGACAAAATGACAAGCGTGAGTGGAGAGGTACAGTTCGGCTCAATCCACGCATGGCTATTCTCTACACATGTACGTCCTCGCGCTCTCCACGCCCCGCGCAATGTTGCCTATAAACGTCAGCATTTTCGGCGGCTGTAATAAAATAGATTTTTTTGATTCATGCGGACATTTATATCCGTCACACACGCATGCACGCACGCGCGCGCGCACACACACACACGATGCACGCACGCCGCGCACCACACACACGCATGCCGACGCGCGCGCACACACCAGCGGCAGCCGCCGCACAATGACAAAGATCCCCCGTATAGCCTGAACAGACTGTTGGGGCAAGTGCTGTTAGCGAGCACCTATGAAGGCCAGCACGGCACACGAGGGGTGGGTGACCAACACCACACCCGCCGCCGTTGTCTCCCTAGTGGCGATGTTTTTGCACACCGCACCGGGCACTAATTAAAGGCCGAGTCGACCTAGGGGAGGCCCATAAACAGTTCAAAATAATCGCCACTGGTGTTGGCCGTGAGCGGGAATTGAACTCGGGTCGCCGGGTTCGTAGCGCAGCGTAGCGCTAACCGCTACACGACCGCTCCGCACACACACACACAAGCACGGTGTTCTGGCTCACAAATACGTGTGCGGCATAACCCAAGAGCCCACTCTCTCACACGGCCGGTCGGCAGCAATTCACCATTTATTGCCCCCAGGGAAAATGCTAACTCATTTTTTTTAACTAGGAGGAGGAGGAGTGGGCGGGGGGGAGGAGGAGGTGGTGGCGGAGGTTGAAAACACTGTAATATATTGACACATTTCAAATGTAACACCTGATATAGACCAAGGACAAATAAAATGTGAAAACGGGCAATTGCGCTGACGTTCAGATAAAAATTAAGCGATTGCGTTGACAGCGCTTGGGCAAGCAAGGACCTCTCTGCCCCGCCATGGGGAGAGGCCATTTCCTGGAAGCGTCAGCCTGCAAAATAAAAAAAACATACAATCTGGTGGTGGTGGTGAAACGTTTTTGGGCCATTAATGCTTTCCAACTAAGGCCTGAGAGTGTTAATGCATGAGCTTCATCCCATCCATCTGCCTGTTTGTCTGTCCATCTGTCTGCAACGGGCAACAGGGGGGGGGGGGTGGGGGGGGTGGGGGGTTGGTGGGGGGGCACGATAAGTTTGGTAAAGATGATCCGATATGACCTGAATTTTTAGTTATCAAGCTGCGAGGTTATTGGGCACATACGCCCCAGAAAACGGGCCACTATCCGAGCCCCATTATCTCTTCCGCGGTCTACGGACGCACCGCTCCCTGCGCACATTTTTTGTTTATTTTACCAGGTAAGGCCCCGCTGAAGCTATGTAACTCTTTTGCAGAAGCGCCCTGACGATCCCAAATGATCGCTCAACAAAATGGCGTATCATCGTGTGTACGTTTATAGCAGTAGCCAAATACTCTAAACACACATTGATTGTAAATGTGGAGGGAAAAACCGGATGATCCGGAGAAAAATCTACACAACTGCGGGGAGAACATGCAAACTCCAAATATACAGGTGTAAGGGTTGGGATTGAACCCACGATCCCCTGGATACCAGGCGAGGTAATTAACATCTCGCCACCACGAGCAATTGAGGGGGCGTAGTGATTAGCATGCTATACTATGATCCCTGGCCATTTGAGTTTAATTACTGGCCATAGCTCTCCTCAGTGGCGAGTGATAACTTAACCAGCATTGGACTACCCAACACAGCCAAAATTACCCTCCACTAAAAAACCAAACACCCACTATTAGCCGCTGAGACCCTCACCTCCAACCCGCGCGGTGCTACACACCGCTAATCCCGACTCTCAGATCGTGCGCCGCATGCGCGCAACACCTCCCAGGTTAATGGTTTACACAAGACTTTTGAACTTTATTTGTCAAAATCAATTTTGAGATGGATATGGGCTGAGCTTAGAATCCAAATACTTGGTTTGCCAGCCTCCCACCCCCCCCCAACGCCTCCCACCCCCCTGGCCTCCTTGCTGCAGCGTCCAAAAGCGGGCCTTCAAATGTTCCCGCGTACAGCTGGCCTCAAGTCGTTTGCCCGCATAATTATTTTACGTTCTCGGGCGCCGCTGGCACCGAAACGTTTTTGGAAGCCGCTACCGAATGGAACTCCGAGCCAGAGCTCGTGCAATCATTCCCTGTCCCAATCGCTGCCCGCGTGACCGAGCCCCCTCCGTGCCACCGCCGCAGACAGGAGAGGAAGGACTGCAAACCGGAGTGACGACGTGCTTATCATTGACTTTCTGCAGGTGAGGAGCGGAGGGGGCGACAAAGGGGTTAATGTTATCGGCGTTTGGCAAGCGCGTTGCCGATCGTTAGACTGCACGCAGGTGCCGTGAGATACACGTAAACTGCCAAGGTCAAGGCCGCATTAAAGCTCGCGTGGGAGGATGAAGCTTTCATCACAATTTGTAAAACTTTTTTTCCTAAATTGAGAACGGCACCCACCAGCCCGACGTGTGTTCTAAAGGCCGACGAAGCCGCCACGGCTCCTGTATTTGCGGGGACAGCGCCGTCACCTTGCGAGAGGACGCTATGTTTTACCGAGTGAGCGGCTTGCAACATAAACAGAAAATGTGACGTATCTTAATCACCCTGCATAATGGGTGTTTTGGGATGCGGAGCTTTGGAGTGGGCAGCAGAGGACATGCATCAAAATCCATCGCTGTACCGTACTTATATGTTCCCACATCTATGTTCCTTGGAGTGTTGTCAAATTAACCACCACGACCCACACGGCGTTGGAATGCCCTCGTCCAGGATTGACCGAAGGGCCGCTCGTTTGATCTAAAGTTGCCCGAATTATCATCTTTCTGGTTTGGCGGTGATGAGTAGTGGCACAATTTTCCATCCCCAAAAGAAAAGTTACACTGAGGCTTCCATCGACAGGCGACAGGTCTTAATCAGGGCAGAGACGTCGATACTAGAGCCTCGCTGCCGGGCGGCTCCCTGGAGGCTGGTGGGTGAACATTGATCCAGTTGCTGGCACAATCTTACAAGCAGCCATCTCCCATCATCACCACCACCACCATCATTACCATCACCACTTTTATCTCCTCCATCAGCATCAACAACGCCGCTTGTGGCTGTTCTCAATCTGCAGGTGGGAGTCAGCGCCAGCAGGCCAATGCCACCATCGCACGGCGCTGCGAAGCGCCATCTGGCCTACAAATGCGCCGAGTTAATCACTCCCATTTCCACTTTGGTCGTCCCCACGCGGGAACTCCTCCAGTGATAGTTATCGCTCTGCTGTGGACGCGAGGAACGTGCTCGATACGCAGCGGTGCATCTATTAATCGTCTCGAACAGATTATTGTATTTTGTTGTCGGGAAGCTGCTTAGCAAACAATCCAGAAGTCGCCAGTTCAATTCAATCTCCCGGCACCAGAGATGAAACAACGGCGTGAGTTTCTTACATCTTCCCATGCGGTATGAACAGGTAGTCGATTGGCAGATCGCGTGCGGTGGTTTAAATGGAGGGTACTAGCGACATCTAGTCAGTGCGGAAGAGTAGGCCAATTACCCTCTAGTGGAGGCCCATCTGCTAGCAGTGGCGTGATCAATTGGTTAATGTGACACCCGCAGCCACTAGAGGTACTACCATCATACCAGTGGAAAAATAAGAATTTAATCATATTTGTGACTCCGAATGGCGAGAATGTAATTGTGCAGGGGGGTGAATCGTGACTTACTGTGGAATGCTACGATTGGTTCTTGTAGCGGTGCGTTCTGTTGTTTAACCCAGATCCACAATGTCTCAATCGCAAGTCGGACATCCCAAATTCTTGTTTTCTCTTCAACCCGAGTGTGTCTCTGCTCGTCTTGTCAATGTTTATCACCTCAAAGCCGTGAAAGCTCACAGAAGTAGCTTTGAATTTAAACTAGTTCTCAAAGTCTCCGTGGACTAGGCAAGGTGACAATCAGGAGGTATCCCAAGCGAGCACCACAATTCTTACAAACAAAAAATCAACCATGTTTAAGCCATCGCTGCAGAAGAGCGCACGCGTGAGGGGCAGGAAAGTGATTCCCCGTGCCGCTTTTCTTAAAGGCGGGAAAATTCTTTAAAATCAATAGTCCTGCGTGCCAGACGAGAGAAATTATCCAATTACCAGCACGCTGCCGGCACAGATCTGTCATGAAATTAATCCAGCCATCAACACCTCGGGCTGCCATGCACGCACGGCAGGGCCTTTAACCCTCGACCGCTGCTGCCAGTGGGTGGGTGCATCAGCGGGAATGTCGGGGCAATCGGGAAAACCCAGATCGGTGATGCCCTCTGCGGTGGAGCACCCAGCTCCTACATCACCGTGCCAGATAGAATTTAGCTTAAAGCGGTCAGGCTGATTCATTGATGAATAAAATTCGACTCACAAAAAAAACCCAGTTTTTCCAGTGTTTTTTTTTAACAATGGCATTCGTAGCGATGGTAAAACCATTCATCTGCTTGGTACAATAATGTCACCTGACCTAGCATGATGGAACAGCTGTTCTACCCATCTGGATAAGGAGGCATTGCAGAAGCACACTTTCCTTTTCAGTGCCAAAGGCTTCTATAACTTTTTACAATTATTACTGCTGCTATACAGAGCATAGAACTCAACATCAAGTTTATTGATTCGCTGCAGCCACTCGCTCTCCAGCGTTCAGTGGCCTCCTTATCACTCGTCTATTGCCACTACCATGGTCACTCTTCCCATGAAATTCACCCGATAATTCCTCCATCCCCATGTAAAGGATTCGGTCTCTACCAGACTTGACTATTTCATCTCATCCATACTCTGTTCAGCCACTACCACCACACTGCAGGACATAACACCTCACTCACGCACTCACCAACTCGCTCACTCACTAAAAATACAGCATGTCAAAACTGTTCTCGTTCTGCGTATTTCCTGGCACTGCCGATTTTAGAATTCACAAGATTTGCCCTTTCGTTTACTCTGTGTAACTGGCCGCCGCGTTTTTTGGCCTCTGGCTCTCTGTGCTCAGCAACTGTGATACAGCAAAAAAACCAACATTTACACAGTGACATCTCGTCAGGGGCAACGGCAGACGACTCGTTAAACAAAATCACCGGACCAGCGCAAAAGAAAATTGGTGGGTAGGCCTCAAATCTCCTGTGCGTAAATGTGAATATTCCACTCTTGGCCGTGCTAAAAACTCAGCCCCTTTGCAGGGTCAGCCCCATTTCTTCCAATTACAAGGGAGAGGCATCAGTGGTACGGTAAATTAAATCCTTCCAGTCCCCACAAATGAATTCTCACTAATGGATTAAAGCATCCGTTTCTCTCAACTGCCACCGCTTGCTGCTGCCCAATAATTTCTTTTCTGGGACAGGGGCCCTCACAACCCGAGCCCACACTCCATCCCATCTCCCTTTCAAACAAGCTACAATTTACTTGCAGGCCCTAATAACCCGAGATAAGAACTACACTGCTCCCTGCCGCAGAGCGACAGCATGCGGCCTTATCTGGCTCTGTAATGCGGCTATTAAATGTAACACAGAGCGGCTTTTATCGGGAGGGGGAGACGCCATTTGTCTAATTGACAAGTTAATTTTGCACCATGTTTGAAGAGCACTTAAGCTGTCGGTAATAAATCGACCACGGGGCTCTGTGCGTGGAATCTGTAACAAAAGCGGGAACTGGGCTCCGCTATCTTTCCCAACACTTCGCCAAACACACCGCTCGCCCCCGTCCCCCAAGCCGACTAACCCACCTTTCCCCGACGCCACCGTTAAAGCTCGCTGCGCTGGAACTAAGTGACGATCTCCCCCACCGACATCCCCACCCCACATGTGTTTTGCGGGGCCGTTAAACACGGCCGTCCAGCTATCTGTACGGCACCAACGCGGGGAGGTGACATTCTTCACGTAAAGGGTTAAATGCAAACTGCCATCGCTGCCAGCCACACTTGGCAAGTCCAGGGCAATAACTCACGCAATATATCTCGCCATTACCTCTGCCTCTCATCCCCTAAAACAACAGACCAATTCAACGTTTCATTACCGCAACTGCTTGGTTTTACGTAAAGAGACTGCATTATTTATGGTGTGCTTTTCCCAGTCTAGTTTGTAACATTCCGCTGTTTAAATAACCGCCACGCTTCTTCACTGCCTGGCTCATTCGCCGTTCGCGAACGCAACTCCGTAGCGTGTCAGCCGCACGACTTATCCAATTAATTATCCACGTTTTGTCGGTGGGACGATAATTAACGGCCGAAGCTCAAATCCCAAGCTGCGCGTGGCGATGCGCGACTCGCCGATTCGGGTTTAGCGCCATGCTCAAAGCCTCTCGAACGGCACGCATACGAAGCCACATTTCCACTGGGAGCGACACGTGCGCAAAAATATATTGAGAAATATTATTATCAGTTCTGCCTCTGCAACCATGACGAGTCAAAACCGAGAGAGCTCCGATTGCTCGTGCCACATGTAGCTAATTGAGGTGCTCATGTGCTGAAAATAAACCTCAATTCTCACCTCACCGCACGCCCACTGCCTGCCTTATTCAGCAGGGAAAATTACGTGGAAAATGCATCTTTAAAAAAGTTATGGATTCCGTACCACACAATGCTTTATTGAAAATTGTAGAAATGACAAAACTGAATTTTAAACAAGCATAAAATAATGTTACACGTACGGCCCCCGCATTATCCTTGCTGGAGCATGGCCTTCTCCACATTGTGCAGGTCCTGGGGGTTAATTGACCGTTTTAACCTCTACTTTGACCAAAGAGAAATACATGTTTTAAATGTCAAATATAACCACGTACATCTAAGAATGTATTTCAAAAGGAGCCAAATCAAAGTTATGGAATTATTCCCAGAGCTATATTCTGAGGTATTTTTTTCTTCCGATAAAATACAGAGAACCACCTTAATTAAGACGGAAATTCAGCTAAATGACACACGCACCCATTATAAACCCTTGCGTTCCACTTAATGGTGGAAAATTAGCGGGCCGGCATAGCAACGCGCAATTGCTCTTAATCATTGGTCCAAATGCAACGTGAATTAGCCAAGCGTGCACCACGGATGTATTTATGGATGGATGCAAATTCATCGCAGCAGCGAGCTAAGTCGCTCTATGTCGCTCGTTCCACCTGATGTTGGGGGCCTCCGTTCACCAACACTGATAATGTAATGTCCTCACCGCCAACGGGGACTTTAAGCCCACAACATAAGGGCCCCCAACTGTCAGCAACAGTGGCAGGACAATTAGTTGATTAAGTCAATCAATAACCTCAGTTCACCGCGTGTCCCGGTTGAGCCTCCCAGAAGTGTGGTAGCTTTATTTATCAGGGCTAGGCATGGACAGAAAGACGCTTTTCCTTATTAATTTGATTTCCGCTCAGTCACTTGTTTAAAATTAATTTGTTCAGGAAAGCTAAATCTCAAGACTTGTTTTTTTCAGGAGGGTCCTGCATTGCAACATTCGGCAAATTCCTTTTTAAGTCAGGTTTTGCTTTGATTCAGAGAAAATCCGAGTATCTGGAGACAAAACCTACGCACACAAAATATTTCAGTGTGACGGACAGCATGTGCGCCGTGTTCGTTGCAGATTGTAATGATTAGAAAGGCTCATGGCAGGTTTCAGTAAAGCGAACTGCACATGAATAAATTTACAGTCATCTTTACTCACACTGGAAGTACAGCAAAGCATGAAAAATACTATAAGAATATGAAATACACTTACAAAGGCATAGGAACCTGATATCATGATCATTCCACTGAGTAGGTTTTCACGGTAGTAGTGCCCACAGCTCAGTTGCGTTTTCAGGCTGTACCGGCGCGGTGTTCGGCGTGTCTCCTCGAGCGAACGCAGCCTGGCGAGGGGGCTTTGGAGTTTTGGCAAGAATCTGCACTTGATCCGGCTAACCCCTTCCCTCGCCCTTGCAAAGCGTTGGATCGCTGCACGTGAGCCACCGCGCCGAGCCAAGTTCCGCCGCATTAATTCTGGGCGGTTTCCACGGTGGTCGATCTGAGACGCGGGCAGCGCGCGTGCATCGTCCTCGGCTCGCGCGATCTGTGGGGTTGACCTCGGCGCCCTTTAAGACTACAAAGCACAAAGCTTCTTCCACCAAGACTGCTGTCTGACTTGTAACCGGAAAATGTATTCTGACCGCCAACTCCCCCCCCCGCCTCCCCCGCTTCTTGCTCGTGACACCGAGCGCGCGATCGAGACTCTTGTTGCCGTAAATTGGGGTCGCCGCAATATAATTTTTTACCGCTCGGTATACGATGCGATATCCTGCTTCAAGATGTGAACAATTATCGCGATATCAGCCCTTCGTGTGTTTCCAGGTCGGGCCGTGTGTCGTTCGGCATGATGGCTGATGTCTCGCTCCACGGTCTTGAAGAAGCTCTCAGTCCACGTGGAGCAAAACGTCGCATATCGCGCCAAACAAACGCGCGGCATGATCAGAAAACACATCGAGAGATGCACAGTGATGCTGGGAAAACCCCATTTTTCAGTTTCCTATAAGTCTGCGTGTTTCACATTTTTATCGTATTGTTTGTACACTTTGCTCTGCTTGCAGAATAAAGAAAGATGACTTTAAAGTTATTCAACTGCAGTTCACTGAAGCCTGCCACGAGTTTTTGGATCGTTACAATGTAGAATGCAGTTATCGGGCACGGGCTATCAGTTAACCAAAAATATTTACGTGATTGTATGGACTGTGGTAATGCTGATGATGTCATATAACCACCACACCATTTATCACTCTGAATTACATTTCACAAGGTATTACTTTGATGTATAATAGCGATTTATTTACGAATGTAATTATCGAGTTTATTATTTCATAAATATTTGGTGTGAAAGCAAAATATTTAAGAAAAATTAAAATGGGTTTTGGTAATAACATTTTTCTAATCATATTTTTCTAAACGGACGATTGCATTATCACGGATATCATGGATATCACATTATGCGCTACGTCATCACAGTGCATCTTTACATCATGATAATCACGCGACAATTCTAAGCAAAACGGACGATGCGATTATCGTGAACCTCACATCGTACGACGTGCATCTGAAGTGTCGCTGTATCACGGCGAGCCAACTCCAAGCAATGCTTGAAATCCACCAAGCAATTTGGCTAACAGCCATTAAGCACTCCGAACACTGAAGCCGTCAGGCACTTAACGACAGGCATATCAATCTCGCACCCGATTAGACGCACACCTATTATCCTGTATTGTAGAGCAGCACCACGTGCCTCGAGGAGAAAGTATATAATCAGCAGTGCGCCACTACCCGCTGTGACGTATGGTTCAGAAACACCGCGGTCATTAATGAAAAAAATATAAAGCAAAAAGTGAACAAGCGCGCAGAGAAGCACGGCGAGACGCACACCTGCAATGACGTTTGGAGACGGGAAGAGGAGCGCATGTTTTGGAGAGAACATAATGACGACGTCATTCAAGCTGCAATTAACGTCACTCGATGGGACGATAAGAATAGAGCGGCGGCCAAGGAACGGAGCGCGGATCCATGAGCTCGTCCACCGAGGAGACGGAGCGATGAAATTTAGCTCGTGTGCGGCTGCTGGGTGGATTGTTGCATCGCAAAATTGCGAGAGGTGGCAGCAGCTTGGGGTGGCCTTCATCCAGCACCGAATCGAGCACGGCTAATGTTGACGACGATGCGGCGCAAAACTTTTCCAGGCTCGCAAAACACGTCTCCCAAAGTCGCCCCAAATGGGAGCCATCTCCACCCGCTCGAGTCACCCACTGTGATGATTAATTAGCGGCATTGCGTTTTTTTCCTTTAAACTCTCTTCAAGACACGCTCGCCCCGCCGTTACACTAATTAGCGCCGCCCCCGCCACTCGCCGCCACAAGCTGGGGGTGCGTACGTCGCGCGCCACGTTGGCCCGTCTGCCGTCCCTGACACGGGACCTCGCGTGGCGCACAGTCCGGCCGCAGCGCATCGACGGTCGCTCGCGGGGGCCGAGGCCGACCGCCGAGGACGTTTTGCTATTTTTTTGGTTTGTTCAGACGCCCGTCGCATGCCGACGGGAGGGCGAAGCACCAGCGCGGATTGAATGAATCCACCAGAATGCAAAAACCCCAAGCGCTGTGCCGTAGCGGTTGATATTCAGGCCGCAAGGAGCAGATTGTACTTGTCATGCGACGGAGTCATCTGCACTTAAGCAGACGGTGCTGTCTTTAATTCTGCCCTGGAGAATGCCTCAAGTAGCGAGCGCAACTTAACATTCTGGAGCGGTGGCAGATTGGCCACCGCAGGATTCAATCAGGGATTAATGTCACAAGGTATCAATTAGGTGCCATTTAATTGTTTAACAATTTATCAGCTCGGTGAACTTTACTGCAGAGGCCCCTCCGTATCTGTGTCTCGGTTTCTACATTATTACCATATCGAGATTCATGGCGCGAGTCAATATTTTATATTTGGCAGGAAAATAGGATTATGATATCGATGGGCTGGATATAGATGTAGAGTTCTTCATTGATGTCCAGAGCAATATTTTTAGCATATCTCTGCAGCACGTGCGTGCACGTACTTGTGTGAAGGGAGGAGCTGAGCAGCAGTTTGCGCATTGCGCTACAAACCCGGCGAGTTCGACTCCCGCTCACGACAGTGACGATTATCTTGTACCGCTCGTGGGCCTCCCCTAGGTCGACTCAGCCTCAAATCAGTACCTGGCACAGTGTGTAAACATCGCCACTGGGGAGACAAAAGGTGTGGTGCTGGCCACCCACCCCCTCGTGAGCCGTGCCAGTCTTCATAGGTACTCGCTAACAGCACTTGCCCCAACAGTCTGTGTGAGGCTAAAACGGGGGATGTTTGTATTTTATTTCTCGTGATATATTTCCGATCATTATGATAATTCGGGCCTAACGTGTCCCGTTGTAGCCAGTCCCGCTCTGATGTGGTGGGCAGCAGTAGCAGTCGTCGTCGCCCTTGGCGATTTGTGTGCCCTAGTGGTCACTTGCTGAGTAAAACGCAACACTAATAATAAAAAAGCGAAGTTTCATTTTTTCGCCATAAATTTTGTGAACAAAATTCACACTGCTCTCATCACCTACCGCTCCCCTGTCTTGACAGCCGCCCCAGCACTGACCTCGCCACACTCCCTCATGCCCTCCGTGCCGTCACCCCAGGGGCACGATGTAGCCACACGGCAGTCAAGACCAGATGCCTCTCCCCTCCCCACGTGACCGGCACAAGACGCGGTTGTGTAGCGGAGAGTCGTCGGCAAGCCCGGAGCACGGTGGATAAGATATCGAGCGTGCAGCCGGTACAACTGCACCAGGTGCCGGGGAAGTGGCCATGGGTGGGAGCCCCCCATTTCATCCATGGTGCCACGGTGGAGAGATGCGAATTACCTCGCCTGGTATACAGAAGGGCATGGGTTTGATTCCCGACCCTGACGCCTGTTTAATTAGAGTTTGCATGTCTCTCTTCCCGTGGTGGCATGGACTTTTCTCCAGGTCCTCCGTTTTTTCCCTCCACATTTGTAAACATGCGTTTCGAGTATTTGGCTGCTATACATTTCCACATGGTAAGCCACTCCATTGAGCTATCATTTGTGGCCAGGTTGCTTCTGATAAAGAGCTATAGAGCTCAGTGGACCTTACCTGGTAAAATAAAAAAAATCGTCGTTCCAGGGCCCATAGGATACTACCGCGGTCTAATGGTCAGCACAATGGACTTGAAATCCGGAGGTCGCCGATTCAATCTCTTAGTGCAGCAGTTGAAACAATGCGGTGCAGGTTTCTTAAATCCCTCAACCTTTGTCCACCTAACAGCATGACTAGGTTCACCACCAGAGTTAGCGATCGGCAGGTCGTGCGTGGTGGGGTAAAGTGCGGGTATTCCCACCTCTTCCGAGAAGTCTGGTCAGTGTTGAAGAGTAGGCCAAAATACCGTTCAAAGAGGTTCTTGAGAGCTCCCTCTAGTAGCCACTGTTCCGCCAGCAGGGGTCTGAGCGATCCAACCGAAGTACTGCATCTTGCACCAGGATCCATGCCAACCATGCTAGGCCACTGCGGGCATGTCGCCCATAATCTCGCGGGCTCTACACTCCGCATCGTGATCAGCAAAGCCCCCCCCTCCCTCCTGCCATACCCCACCCCCACCACCCCTCTGTATGCACGCAAAGGCCACTGAATACATCATGAATATCGATCACAGTTCGGCTTCTAAAAGCCACGAGGGCTCCTGTGTGTTGGACTGGGGAGGAGGAGGGCGGGTGGGCGATGGCTCCCATCCACCACGTTTAATGCCGACAAGCATGAGCGACGCGCGCGCGCGCCACCTAATTTGCTGTGCGCGCAACGACCAACTCTGCTTGCCAAACGAACGGGCGGGGGCAGGGGGGCTGGGGAGGTGTCTCGCATGTGCGTGGGGGCACGCAGGCCCAGACCAAATATTTCACGTGTTGGTATCACCTGAAATGGGCAATAAAAGTGATTTATGTAATAACCCTATTTAATGAGCGTGTTATCACATAATCCGCTTTTATTAGCAATATACAGATACTGATAGTGTCCCTAAATACTATATTTGCCGCTGCCGATGGTACCAATGCCTACTCTGGGCCGCAGACTAATGAATGTGTGCCCATGTCCGCACACAACCCCGCCTGCCCTCTCTCATCTGCAATGCCTGAAACCATTCACGCACGGCCATCACATTTAAACTTGAAAGAGCTACAATTACATTAAAAATGCATTGATCTAACAACGGGAGTTTTTTTTTCTCTCGACAAACTGCAACTAAATAGTTTCATTTTGTATGTGGGAGGGTGGTGGAAGTGGTAGAGGGGGGGGGGATGTTTGTTCAATTGTATAGGAAGCTGTAAAGCTGGACTGGGTCCAACATCATAATCAAGAAAATACACATTACTTAGTGGAGAGATTTTTTTTATAAACCCCACACACTAATTAAATAACAGTCCAGACATCCTGATTTCAAAACGTCACGGACCACAGAAAGCTACTCTGTAGACACAGCATGACTTTCTATTTTCAAAGTCTTTCTGCCGCAGCGTTATTTTCCTTCAATATTTAATTAACTTTTAATTTGCATCATGAACACAAAGGCCCACTGTTGTGGCTGCCACGATAACCCTCCACGTCCTCTGCCCCCCCCCCCCCGACAGTTCTGCACCAGCTCATAACTTTCTCCCGCTACCGAAGCACAAAGCTCGCAGGGAACTGTGCCCTCGCCGCCACGGGGACCATGCCGCACCGTATCGGCAGCGCTGCGACATTGCGAAGCAAGACCTTTTTCTTGTAGACTCAACACTTTTATTATTTTAGCTAGTGATTAGGCCCTTTGAGCTAAAGCAGCTAATTTTAGAAAGCACGAAGATACCACCAAATTGAGTGAATTGGGTCCCCGATCGGCTAGCGTCTCAAGCTGGCAGTCAAACGGCTGACGGTTGTTGCTTGTGGCGGTTTTAAAGTTGCCCCACATCTGGGAGGCTCAACCCCTGGGGACGTGTGGCAGAGGTCGCAAACAGGTTTTGATTCCTTACCCGTGCCCGTACCCGGCCGCACCAGGGTCGCAAATGGGTACCCGTACCCTACCCGTACCCTACCCGAAATGAGTGACAAACAGTGACTCACCGGTGACTCACGGCCTACCCGTACCTGGCCGCACCAGGGTCGCAAACGGGTATCCGTACCCGTACCCGGCCGGGTACGGGTACCCGTTCCGTACCCGTACCCTACCCGAAATGAGTGACAAACGGTTACTCACCGGTGACTCACGGCCTGCCCGTACCCGTACCCGGCCGCACCAGGGTCGCAAATGGGTACCCGTACCCGTACCTGGCCGGGTACGGGTAGCCGGGTATCGGGTAGGGTACGGGTATCGGGTACCGGTTGTGACCTCTGGGCTCAACCCCTGGGGACGTGTGGCGAGCTCGCAGCACTCCCTCCACGAGCCACGCCCGCTTTCAAAAATTCTAGATTTGAAGCTTTCGTGACTGCAAGGATTCATACTCTTAGTTCTTTCGGTAAAGTCACGTAGGTAAAAAATGAAATTTAAATTAATAAAAAAAGAAAAACTATAACATTTTTATTTATTAATTTTAGGTAAAAAATGAAATTTAAATTAAAAAAAATACTTTTGTACTTTTTTTAAATAAATTTAATTTCATTTTTTACCTACGTAACTTTCAAAAAGCCATGCCCACTCCGCCACTAGCACCGCCCACACGGTGACGATGCCTCTCTCAGACATATGCCCTGCCTATTGCTCAAAGGTCACGCCTACTGATGAGGTAGCCCCACCTACTGTGCAGCAGTGACGTGCGGTGAGGTCAATGGCTGGGGAGGCACTGGCTCGTGCCAGAGCCAGATTCACACACTGAGGGGGGCGTGGCCTCACTGAGGGAGGCGTGGCCTCACTGAGGGGGCGTGGTCTCACTGAGGGGGCGTGGTCTCACTGAGGG
>NW_024705050.1:30917-81680 GCF_018977255.1 Callorhinchus milii
GGCTTCTATCCGGAAAGACGTTTCGCACACGGCATATCTCGAGAGCGACGTGCCGGGCAGAATTAACCGATGATTAATATATCGCCGGAGTACGAAGGTCAGCAATGCCCCGCACTATGGGTGACTGATTCTGGGGCGCTTATCCTTAGGAATCTAGGGTAGTGCGCAGGAAGCTAAACCTCAGTCAAAACATCATGTCAGCCTCCAATACGCAGTCTGGACATACAATTAGCTCAGTCTACAAAATCAGCGTTCTGAGTATACTAGAGGAAAAGGGATGCTTCGGTGGGCATCTTGTATCGGAATGAACCAAATCTGGATCAAAACCTAAATTATATGTCACTCGGACAGGCATTTAACCGTTTGTTCAGTACAAGGTTACGAGGAAGCAATAGGAGTCAGCGAGCGCGAGCCCCAGAAATTTTGAGATCACCAAACAAAAGCGCCTCCACTTATCTTTGGATTCAATGCTATCTGATCGCCTGTACTTTACTTAATAGTAAATTAGTGTGATACGGCTATTTCGTGGTTTCGGGCGGCTACGCAGCCGGATCCGCTGCCAGTAAAAATCTCCTATTTGAAGAAGCAGGTTACGCTCCGGAGCGGGGACGGCCCACCCCAAAACGACACCAGGTTTAAGCGTGGGTTACCTCCGACATAAGTCATTTGACCATTGAGCACAAACGGGGTGTGGATCCCCTGTGTATTGAATGTGGGTGGCTTCCTGCGGGTATCCGCTTCTCGGCTGGCATAATGCAGTCTGATCCTGCGATAGATTTCCAAGCCTCACTAAAAGCTGTGCTCCAGCATCACGTTCGCGACCACTGCCTAGAGAATAGCCTACATCCATACGAATAATCCAGGACATTTGCTCGCGATGCCGCATACAAACTGCGCGTCGAACGGGTAGCCCCTTGAACCTGGTCCAAATTGAGTCCTTAACGCAGCGGGGTTGTGTTTTACTATGTAACTTGCTTCGAGGCTCAATTATCACGTATGTAATTGGGAACTTCCGTCTATATATCGGGCCAGAATCATCGTAAAATCCCTCGCAACATATGCTACGTAAGGAAAATTTATCACCGATCACTTGTGGCCGCAAACCAACCAAACTAGCTGGGACACTTTTGAATGTGTCAATAAGCACTTTAGCCCGAAGCGTATCGCTAGGCCGTTTTAAACAGTGTGTATTTCTTGATTCAGTTATAGGTTGGTAACTGTTGCTGCGACGCTGGAGGAAGCTGCTTTTGCGTGCAAGAGGTGTTACTCGTCCACCTATCTGACGTAAACTATCTCTACCGCGTCACAGACTCCAAGTCCCCCTAGCCCGTTTTAACCACAACCCTGGCGCCCGTATCCAGACGTGATATCCAATGAAATGGTTAAATTGTCCAAGCCACAGTGGTGCGTCCTTCTTCTTCGAAGGCCCACGGCTGCGGACAGATGGGCGATATTCTTTTCCCCGAGGAATCATGCAAAGACGTTATAGTGCTATAACGTGGACAGTCCAAGCGCCGTTATTGCCAACGAGCAATGCCACAGTGTTCGCTCGACAACACAAATGAGCCCCCTTGGCTATATTCCTCCTTGACCTACTCGTTGTTGCGGCGCGCCTGGCAATCGCAGTATAATAGGACTGGTAAATAGGGCCAGAAACTCCAGGGGTGCGTATTAGATTTTAAAAGCACTGGGGCCCATTCTCGGTGTTTGCATGTATCCGTCTGGTTTTTATAGACCATTTAGCGTAATACCCATGTCCTCAAAGTACCTAAAAGCCACTGCCCGTGAGATATATTGATAAGAGTCACTGTTCTTTTTATCTACCACAGGCAGTCAGCTCGCTCGGCGTTGTACATCTTAAATTAGCGTTGTGCAAGATTCGCACCATTCGGTTCCCGAAAGCCACGTCGATAGGCCCCGCGCCGTCGGTAGCCTAAAGGTTGAACACGATAGGTGCCGCCCATCGCATCTTGTGTCGATTTACCCGCTAGCTTATAACGTCCGCTTGAGAGGCCAAAGCTACCTTAAATCGAGGACCTGTGATAGCGGTCAGGGGCAAATGCGCACTATTCCCCCGTAAACCGAGCGGACATCAAGCGGCAGAAGGATCTGAATCAGATGACGCTCCGATCTACGGACGGACTTGCCGACGGGGCTCTTATCTATGGCCAAAACAACCTTGATGGCTGACACCTAAGTAGCAGAGTAGGTAAGCATACAGCGATTAACTCTTTTCAGCCTCCTACGCCCTCGCCGGTGAAGATGTCATCGACAAGGTATCGCGGCCTAATGAAGTGTCGTTTCAAGAGCCAAAACTCGAGGTCGCTCAAGATCACCCAAGTTAGCGCACTACGGATTTACCCTGCTCACCTGATATTGCGAGCATTGGTGGGCCTCAATCCATGTGCGCGAAACGCGGCTCTATAGGGCCTATACTCTTCCAGACCACGAAAGCTCTGTTTCTTTTCACATATGGCCCGCGGCTGTCGCGGAGGAGATCAACATGGCTAATAGGCGTTCCATGATTCTTTTTCTTGCTGGTAGTAATGCCTTACCCCCCACAAGTTGGGTCGTTCGTCAGACCGCGATCTAGGGTGGCGGGCCTATCTTAGCCACGACATGCGAACAGTTCCATAGCCTCGCAAACAGTAGCACGGTGCACTGACTATAAGGCTGTCCAGCAACCACAAGCGAGGATTGAAATAGCACCTGTCGGTAGGGCGACAGTACCTTTGTTCAGGATGGGACGTTCAAAAGAGCGGTAGCCCCGAATCTGAAGGGGCTACGCCCGTCTCCCCAGTTTACATCCTTTAGTTTTTAACTCATGTGCGAAGAATGTCGAGCCTATTCAACTTTAGCGTATCGCAATCATCGCTTCTGCTTTTATTCTGTATCTAATCCTACCGACAGCTGCGGAATCCTGAAAGATTGCCATAGTGATGGGTCAACCACGATCTTGTATCATGGCGCACACATCATACTCAGGGCCCATGTGTAGGGCCTGTTGGTGTTCCCCAATTTGATAACATTTACTTGGTCTAGTAAATGCGACCTTAGAATAAGGTACAAACTTGGTGGTAGAGGCGGAATGTGGCCCAAGGAGTAAAGAACTAAGGAGATATAATCAGGTGGGATAATACAAGAGTCTTCATCTAAGCTTATACGGCCCGGCTAATTTTCTCGCTCTTCTACCCTGTTAATTCGGACTGCCTATGAGGGTCCCATACTGAGGTAGATCTTCCGGGCGTAGATATTCTGGGGATCTCCATAGCTCGGCCATTTGGATACCAGTGTTCCTCCTCAAAAGCTACTTTGGCGGTGTTGCATTCTTCCATACAGTTCTTGTTACGTTCCCGTTCTGTGAGATTAAGAAATTCGCTAGTTATGGAGCGGCTTATGTGAACATTGGGATTCATAAACCGGTGGTGCTACCAATATACATGCTGTTGTACTCTGACTTACGTACAGATTGAATAACTATATTTTTTCAATGGACGTTAATGGGGTTCTCTTTGAGTATGTCAGCCAAGGCTTCATTTGGGCGGTTTACTCTGTCTATACCTTCCGCAAAGCTAATCACATCATTACGCTCAGCACAAACGCAGAGTCGGTTAGTACGTCTGCCTGTTGCGAAAAATTCTTGCGGTGTAAATCTTCGCGTGGTATCCCCGAGTCTAGGTACAATCCCCGCATGTGGGATTACCTGCTGGTAGATGTGTGCCTTAAGTGACAACCGCACAGAAAAAGCGGTACTCTCACATAGTGCGTACGGGCTCACATAGGTACGGTAAGCGAGTAAAGTTAAGCCCTTAACAGCCCCAGGAACACCATGCTGATGAGCAGTGCCGGATAGCGAGCGCTTTTTAATCTAGTCAACATTGACTGGACCGGGATTTCATGCTCCGTAATGGAGGGATATGGCCAAAGGTGATTGACACAGCAGGTACCATGTATGGATTACTCTTGAAATGTTTTGGCCCGATATGGGAGGAGTGCAGTAGAGGGGAAGTTCAAGAAATCATACGAGCGCGCTGCGTTAGCCGTCCTCTACGGCCGCATTAAGTTGCTTTTCTGAGGTAGGCCGTCGGAATATCGAAATGTCGCGAAATGTTTTTATTAAAGTGTTAAGGCGCACAGTAAGCCAAACAAATGTGTTTTCCAGAGGCGGGCGTTTTGGAGTGGTTGCTTAGTGGAGCATATAGTTGCTCTCGACTGAAAGGCGCCTCACCGTCCCTGCTGCTGCTTTTGATATACGCAGTAGCAAATCTTCGCCTAGGGCGAACTCTAGGACGATTGCTAGGAATCGAAGAGGGAAGATCTTGATAGATGAACCCTGAGGCCAGGCGCACACGGCGAATATGAGTGTTCTGCTGGCGTCTGATGCGTGTCTCCGTCTTACCAAGGACAGATCATTCGCCGCCGGACACATTAGACAACTGGTAAATATCGTAATTTTGAGAGAAACAGACTTAGTGCCTATAGTAAACACGAGTTTACCTTGTCTGGCCGCTATGCGAGTAAAAACTGAAGTCAAGCGATTGACCACTAAATGTCCCGGTTATGTGCATACATTAAGTGATCCGCAGCTCTATGTGGACACCCCAAAGACCGGTGGCAAACCTCAAGAACATTCCTTTTAACCAGAACATGCTATGCGACTAAGGGGTGACGCCTAGCTTTGCCACATCCACCGTTTAGGTATAAACCCAGACCAAGTGCCTAGAGCTATCGGCATTTCTTGAATGCGCCATCCCTCTCAACCGTCGAGTAGTGATCTATCACGAAACGAGTCAGCATTAGTTCTCCTACAAGCACGATGGCTTAAGGCACTGCCAGATTAGATACTTCGATTCAGCCAGTAGAATCGCGGATAAGTCTGAATTAAACGCTTAAATCGATTACTCAACTGCAGCCCCCGGCGGCTGACCACTTCTGATGGCATGCCGCTAACGTAGACCTAGGCGCTAACGCAAGAGGGCGCCGAGAGGGTCACTGGTGTCTCTGGTTCTTATGGAGTCAATGGTTAGTGATGGATGCACCTGTTACCGGAAAAGCACCGGTTTTCGATGTAACTCTACTCCTCCCTGGTGCTGTGTGGAGCGGCATTGTTAAACCTCAACTGAGTAGACAGGTTTGCAGGAGATAGATGAAGGTGCTCTTCGTATAGCGAGATACGTGACTTTATCACACTCCTTAACTTATCACGGAAATCGTGTTTGCACATCAGCGCAGTGAGTCAAGTCAACATTGCTGTGGGACGCAATTGTGCAGTAGGGCTGTCAGCGGTCACACGGTAACCCATGATGGCTAGGGACAGCGCGATGCGGTTCAAGGCGATAGACGGACGCCCAGTTCTCACTCTGGGTTGACCTGTTACTCTCAAACGTCGTTCGTGGGATTACGGTTCGGGGACATTATATTTAGCGAAGCCCTGGGACCTCATCTTCTACCCACCTGCCCGAACGGGTTGATCGTAATCCGGAAAGTTACTCGATTAAGAAGTGTGACGGAAAGTTTTGTACTAACGATCCATACCTCGGGATCGGGAGCCGAACAGTTTCCCGGGCTAAACACAGCAGTCCTGGAATGCTAGAAGGAAACACCTAGGCAAATAAGATCCGCCGCTTCCCCGGCTCTCGTGCATCCCACAGGGATTGAACGCACGACATCATACCTGGTAGTCGCTTAACCGGCCGTGTTGTTCCGTTCGCCTTTTTTTATGGATACCGACTCATATTGAGCACTAATCAGGCAAGGGAGATAATGCTCCAGTTGTACACATTGTTTACACCACGGATTTCGCCCGCATCAGCGGATTTACTCAGGTCTGCCTGTATTTTCAGGGTCCCCCTTCCATTATCCACTGTCTAAAAGTCGTCACACAACAGATACAAGATTCACCGTCCGCGCTGCCCCGTGAACTGGGGACACTCGGGAAAGTTACGATAGAGAAGTCTGTACAGCAACTGATAAACCACCGCATGCCGCAGCGTGCCTAGTGGCGGCCGGAAATCGAAGAGCCTTAAATTAAACCAAGAGTCGATATTTGATTTAGGTGTCTGTTATTTAACATTTAGGCCTCACCTTAACCTTCTCGATCGATAACTTTACTAAGGACTGAGGTAAGTCTCGCTCCCCGTCGAATACAGCACGAAGACTACCATCTATGAATGCACGTATCCGTCGAGGGAATGCTTGTTTGCACTTTGACATGGTACTAAAGGGATCCCTTCTAATACGCCTAAATGTCCTCGTTAAAGTGCAAATTGTAGGGTAGTCGTGACTTATGTCGCTCCCCTGCCGGGACCACTCACGAGTAACGACGCGTACCGTAATATGGCAGCAGGACCACGGGTCCGTACGAGATAGAGAGACTCGCATGATGATTCTACCGTAATGTCACGACGTGGGGGACGACAATTGCTATGTAGAAAGTAAAAGATGCCACAGTCGGAGGGCTTCCCACCTCAAGTACCTTCTGCTTTGAGGTGGTTTTAACAATACAATATAGGGCGCCCATCTTGCTTTACTGCGCCAAATAAGTATACTGGACACTGATCTGTTTCAGTAACCGTCTTTGCCTAATGACATTCTATCGGGTTCGCGTAGACGTCCCAGGTTTACCCTACTCCAATAGCTATACGCCATCTGTTAGCCCACGTCATAAAATTAACCTCACCGGACCTCGTGAGTATGATTCGAGCTAAGGCAACTTTGATCGATGGAGAGATCATCCCCACTTGAATAACAGGGGTTGAATTACGCCCCTGGTCAAACTAAAAAGCCCGACCGTCTCTCTCTAGACTAATTAGCAGGGCGCCTGTGATTCAAGAGACCAACTTACCCCTCAGCCAACGACACGCAACCGGAAGAGAAGTTCGCACTTGTATCAAGGTTATGTGAAAGTTGACGAAACCGTTTGCTACTGACGCTTGGACCCCTGCCCTAACCGGTATGAAGTCTTTCCCCAAGCAGGAGAACACAAGGAGCTTCCGAAGTAACCCCTCCTGCCTGCATAGCAGATCTTGTTTAGATCGCTCATGCGTAGGCGTCGTTATTGTCCGGAATCACCTTAAGCCTCGCTCTGGGTTCATCGGATGGAATGACAGTCGTAATACAGATCCTGCGCTAATAACCGAGGAACGCACAAGCTTTTAGAGTATTCCTACTGTTAAGGGTACGATAACTAGAAGAGAACTGACTAACTAGACTTCTTCCAATGTTTTCGGGAGCGACATCAGTGGCGATAGCCGTAAGAGCAGTTCAGTACGGTTATTTCTCTCTAAAAACACGGTTTAACCCTGTAAACGCGTATTACCACTACAGACGCGCCTCCCCTATCCAACGCGATTACCGACCGGCCTTGCTCAACCCCGGAGCGGACCTAAACAGCGTCTCGGGTCCGTTTCACTCATTTGCGTGATGACTTTAGATTAGCCTTCCGTCTTGGGGTAGTGAGGAAGCACCTTGCTGGGGATAAGGTTACGTCGAAAGTTCTGTTCACAGCGACTTCCCGACTTCATTGACGTATCACCAGAAACTACTACGCATCTGGCGTGGATCAGCTCGCCCAAGCTAACGCATGCGTGCATACAAGACCTGGAGTCGAGGGAGATGTGCCCAAAGGCCGGGAATGTTTTACTGAGAGAACCCAATAGGTGACTCCATCTTCCGCCTAGCCTCCGAGCCTAGGATAAATCGATAGAACCCTGAGGTTTCGCGGCTGGTGGCGCGGCCCCTCAATTTTACTCTGAATGGTCTCGCACATATACAACAGGACTTGATTGAAAAGGACGACCCGCTACACGTATATGAATCACATTCTGATCGTTTAAAGCTCGGACCGTAAGTTCTGGTCACGGGGAGAATCATTAAAAGAGCATCATACCCCCTACATGGGCTCTATGGCACCGTCTCTCCCTGCTTCCTCGGTGCGGATGTGTTGGTCGGAGGTTACTACTGAAAAGTTCCTTTGAATTGCGACGTGGATTATTCTTTAAGCATGAACGGCTCACGTTCCCGACGTAACTTTACTCCTGGACGGGAGTACGTACTGATTGTTTTGTCTGCTAATGGGGACTGAATGTTCCCTGCATATGCGTAAGTATCATGTAGGCCGGTGTTAAATTTCAGCAACGACATTTATCGGAACGCGGTGGCTCGCAACATGACGGACGAACAGACAGGGTATTCCCTATCTGCGGAAAGCGGTGAAATGTCTAATGGAGGGATCGAACAAACGTTATCCGCCAACCCACCGTGATCAAGGCCTTGAGTATATGCTCGATACGATCGACGGCTAAGCAAATGTGCAGACCGTGAATATCATCACGCTTTACTGTCGGCTTAGTGGTAACGCTTCTTTCCGTGTCAGCGCGTCATCATGGGTAATCGTACGGAGTCGAGAGAGCTAATGTCCTCGATTTGGCCTCCAAGCATGCCAGAATGTCTAACAGGCCCAATGCGTCTGAGTTAGCCGTAGAAGGTTAGCGGAACTCACTCGATGGTTCCAGGAACGACTTCTCGCAGTAACGGATCGAGCGAGTCGGAACACCAATTGGGAAGGTCATTACCCATCTAAACAAATGGTACACGATGTCGAAGGGTCCTACAGGTACCTCCGCTCTAAAAAATACAAAAACTCGGGCATGAGAAAGTCACAATGTAGTTGGAAACAATCAAGAAGCTTATGATCTTGGACTTTATAACGAGTTTCTCTGATGTGTCGTAGGCAACGAGCCCTTTGATAGTTCTTGCTGTCTTTAGGGATCGACCCAGAAACTCACAAGATGTTGCCAGTGCGTCCTTCTGCGTAGGTAATAGTGCCCGCTCGTTCCACTATCTAGTCTTAGAGTAATCCCCTCCTATGGAGACGTACTCCCTCCAATATTTTCACCGTTCATGTGTAATTAGAGGGTGTGGAATATGTATGTCAACCACCTATGAACCAGTGGACTCAGCACGTGCTGAAAGTGTTGAATACGTATCACATTGATGCTGCGCGATCGATGGTGCATATCGCCCTAAGACGAAATCTGAGGAGTTAAATAAGACTGCGCACATGGAACATGACAGGAACAGGATCGACGAAGTCGTAGCAGTCCCAGGTAACGGAGACCTGGTAGTGGGATCCATCTTCCGCGCCGGCACCCGCGAACTCACCAGATGTTGTAATCGAGTTTCGGGTGATGTACAAGTAACCTGCAACAGAGTGTTGGCAACTCCCGTCAATGGTGCGAGGTTGGGGTCTCCACGGGTCTATCTACATGCCGCAGCTACTCTTCCGCTGCGCTGTCTCCGTCTTAATAGCACCGCCTACATTCAAATATATCCCGGAAGCCGCGGGTTGAGAAGTGATACAAATCGAAAGGTATCTATACCTTATAAGGAGAACTCTTTGATTCCTTTAAACACAACCCAGTATCACATGTAGATCCTTGACGACATCGGGTCGGATCGCCTTGTATACCCTCATCGTATAAGCCCAAATGCCGATGAGCAGCTCCCGTTAGGTGGGACTAGCAGTTGTGGTAACCGTGCTCAGGTTATACTCTGCGGGGACGCTTTCCCTTATCTACTCATTGGTAGGCGGTAAATCTGGTCTGACAGGCTTCGGCCTTGTGGTCAGAACCGTTACTGTAACCCCAGCTCGGTCCTAGGTAAAGGAAATCCTATTAACAACTGAAGCTCGGGCTTTGACACCGGATGTAGCGTGTAACACAGGAAGCCGGGGGCCGCACTGCACAAATTTTCATGTGTGAAAAATGTAGAAGGTCAGTATAAAATTGTTAGGCAGCTGCACGAACCCCAATGCTGATTTTTGTTCACTGCGTAATCGTGGACAGCCAACCATAATCGATCATACGCCATGTGATGCCACTGCCCAGACTAGAAGTAATGTAACTGACTGCGTACGAGTTCTGCGGAGGTGGCGTGGTTGGAGAGGCCCGCAGATGGGTTGGATTCAACTCAGGCTCTTGACGTACCAGCGTATAAATCCGCGCCCGGTCACCCCGGGCAGTAAGAACATTCTACAAGGTATGTACATCGCGAGCGGCCCAGCGAGTGGCTACCTAGAAGGATCTGGAGAACGATGGCAGGTACTGAGGGAAGCAGTACGGATTTTATAGCATGCGTTTGGAGATTAAAACATAAGAAGGAAGGGAGGAAGCTAAACCTGGACCCCATTTCGAGGTCTTCCAACACGCCCCCGGAATATTCGTATCTGGTAGTCGCTCATAGATCGGACGGTATAGGCTGTGCCCAAATCGCGCTCGTCCCACTAGTGGCGGAGTGCCGGGCAAGGTCATGGCGCCGCACGTCCTACGTGAACCGAGGTTCTGCAGATTTTAAAAAGGCGCACCACGCACCGAGTTATCGACGCCTCCTTGTAGTTTATCCATTAGTAGTTGAAGCTCAGAATACCAAGGCCGACGAATTTCCGCGTATCGTACTGCAGATCTGTGTCGGAAATCGGTCCCCGCTTGAGTTATCGTTCACTCTCTCTCCTGATTTCGCAAGGCTCAACCAATTGCTGGGTCGTGACTAATCCCTGCGATTCGTAGGCCGAACCAATAAGTTGCCAATTTTTGACTTGACCCACTGCGGACAATCGTATGAAAGGCTGTTTGTTGATAGCTTTTATTAGGTGCTCATCCGGTTAGCTCGTGTCAAGCTATCGGCCCAGATTAGTCGGGGTTAACAAGGGTTCCCGCGGCCGCTTCTATAATGTCCTGTAGTACCATCTATTTGCGATCGGCCACAGAATAAAAGAGCCGTTCTTACGCTAGTTTTGAGTGAGACACTCATTATAACGATCTACTAGGAATTACGCAGGGTCCTGAACATCCGGCTGAGCGGCTGTGTCGTGAACAAGTCGAATACTCAATGTTAACAATACCACTGAATAGCGTATCCTAACAAGTTGAATGGCACTTTCTCACCGCTGATGCATGTGCCAACCACATTTAGAACGAGGAAGTTGATTCCTTTTTCAAATCTTAGAAACAGGGTTTTCTCAATGACCAGCTCAAGGTGACGTTGGGACAGACACGAGTGTCCTTGGCAACCATCCCACTCTTCTCGAATTAGACTATTTGATACATGTATGCGTCTCTGAGCAGGCTCAAGCCCATGGCTTCAGAATCGAGATCGGCGAGCCACAGAAACTACATACCGAGTACGACTACAAGTATTGATGGCATGCTCACAAAGGTCGTGCGGTGAGTCTCTTAAATCGTTGATGACTTGAAAGAGGTACCGCAAGAAAGTAGTCTACAGAGAAAAAGAGCAATTTCAGTGAACGACCTTGACGGGACAGGTCATATGTGTAGAGCATGGATTCACTCAAGTGAGCGACTTGAGCCGGTTTTGTCAAGTTATTATGGCGAAACGTAGGCTACTAATATCTAGCACGTAACTCCTGTAACGCCGACTAACAAGAATAAAGCCGGAAGTTCATCATTTTGTATGGCGTCTTCCACCAACGCTCGATACACACTTCCAATAGTCGGCGCCTAGAAGGACTATATGAGCTAAGTGTACCGAAGAGAACGTTTGTAGATCAGAGCCGTGCTCCCGTTCTAGAGGACGGTTCCTTTAGAGGTCGGACAGGACAGGAACCAACTACCTGGTAACTGACGTAAGCTGCAGAGCCGTTCGCGAGTATGAGAATAATAGCAACATCCGCTTCATCTAGATGACGCACTGCTAGGGCCGGCCACGTTGAACGTTTGATCGTATGATCCACCACATACGATCTCTTCAGAGAACCGTCGCGTAAGGCTATGCCGTCCCGTCGCCATGGACCTTGAATCTTTCGTATGGATGGTCATATACAACGGCCTCGTTGCTAGTATGACCTGTTGTAGGGGTCGTCGTAAACTACACCAGGTAGTTATTGGCTTCAAGGCCGAGATCAGAAAACAAGTCTACTAGTCCAGCGTTTCATAGGGAGTGTTTGACGACCTCAGTGTCTTTCCAGCCACATCATTCTGTACTATCCAGCTTTTGAGAGTACGAGCTAGCGATCCCCAAGGTTGACTACCGCGAATATCCTCTCGCCTTGGCGCTAAAATTTAAGCATTGATGTAACCGTTTATTTGGGTACACCTAAAGGAGACTTCCCAGCAGGTCCGCGGCCGAAATTGCCTCTTACAATCACCGTACATGACTAAAGAGGATATGCGAGATGTCCGCGGCTGGCCAACCCGAACCCACGTTTCCCTCCCAAAAATTGCGCCCATGCTGAAATCCCCCTACAAGTCTTCGCCAACCAGGCTATGGAGTTACCTCGTGCTCTAAGAGAAGATTCGGGTGAAGTGGACTTTAAACTGTTTTGTACCGAACATTATCTTAATGTGGTCAGCTATGAAACAGAGACTAGTAACCGAACGTGCCCCCAGATTGTAAATGTGCGGCTGTGTCTTATTCGACTTGGGCGCGCACATGCCCGACAGTCAAGACTACATATATATTCGTTAATAAACGTACTATCTCATTCAGCTAGCTGACCGACGACCAAGAGATGGCACAAGTCCACGTATAAGCGAAGTTTTGCCAATATCGGTTGGCCGGTGCCTCAAGACCTCATGTGTATGATGTGTCTTGTAGAAGTACCCGAATCGACTTAGCAGCAGCGGAGAAAGTCATCTAGTGCTAGTTGATCCTCACACTCTTAACGCGCGGTGTGATCGTACAGAAGGCGACACACTCACTGTGGAATAGCGAAGAATAGGCATGGGCAAATGACTGAAGGCTTGAACCGGTTACATCGAGTTGACGTCGAATTTTAGTTAATAGTGAGTCCGCTTAGGCGTGGGGGGGACCACCACGCGCAGTCTCCTTCTTTGACTAGCCATCGCCAAATCGTCGTAAGTATATATTGGTCTACATAGATGTGACAGTAACTGTCCGGGTACATTCTTATGTTAAGTGGCCCGGGTTTAAAGCCCGTTATTAATCTAGTTTACCCGTGTTCAACCCATTATACGGGGTTATTAGTGATTGTATAAGCGTGCGGCCACTGTGACTAGATTTGGATTTTCGCGCATCTACGCCATACACAGCATCCTTTGCGGTCTTATGCGGAAAGACGCTGGTATCCATAAACACAAAAGAGATTGATTTAAGCTAATAGACAGACATGCGCGAAGCGCCAAATAAACTATAGATTAAGATTCGAGTTGAAAGTTAAGGCATAGGACAATGTTACGGCTCGGCTAAACGAGGCACCAGGAAACTTTTTAATACGCCGTCTCATTGCTCGAAAATGGCAACCTTCCACACTCTTAGCATTAGTTAAAGTTCCTATCCCTTTAGGCGTCAACCCTCAAGGGTAGTTTAATTCTTTCCAGAGAGAATCCGGAATGTTTAAAGACGCCACAATGCCACGCGATATCCGGCACTCGTCACCAGTTGAGCAAGACAATGGACTTCAAACCGAGTTATACTCAATACGTAGCTGTAAAGGTGCTGAGACTTGACACGACGGGAAATGGCCCGTGCCATTATAAGAGCTGCACTAAGGTGGCCTCGCCCTCTACCCAGAACGGAGAACGAGATTCTTCTGAGATATCTAATATTCAGTTGGCACCCTGGACGCTTTCTCAGTTACAGCGTCTCGCCCGTGTAGCGATTTGTTCAACTCGCCCAACAGACGCTCCGAGTACGAAGTCTAGGGTGTTTTATTGCTCTGGAAGTCGGTACGCGTGCGTAACGTGAACGTGTAGAATTAGCGTAAACACATTAGCCAACTTAAATTCGCTTTCCAAAAGCCTTAGCTGCTTCACCTACCGGTAGGACTCTATTGTACACATAAATTGAAGCGTTAAGCTAACTACGATTAGTTAGCGGTGTCTCGTTAATCCACTATGCAGAGGCGCGGACATGACTAGATGGACACTTGCTACTATCCTGACGAACTGATCAGTGGGATGACCCATGATTTTACAGGCCTACAAGCCGCCGGATGGCAGCGATTCTAAAAGAGTCCGTGGGTCTTCAAGTAGGACGATGAGTGAGGCCTCAGAAGACTCTTGTCTCACATTCTTACCAGGCTAGCGGATCGTGGCTCGGCGACGCGCATTTAGAGCCGCCGACGCCGAGGCCTTATGAGAGGTGACCACGTATCCCTTTGCTTGGTGCCTTCTGGCTCATACGTCTAACGACTCGGTTCTCGCCCTGGATAATCGCCACGATTCAGAGAGCGGGCAGCAATCATCGCTTGAGCTGGTGTTCCACAGTTAGTAGAAACGAAAGGCAGATCCGGTCACGCCGGTCCGTTGAATTGGAATAAGCTTGTACCGAGCGATGAAAGACCGGAGCAAGTGCCCCGGTAAAATTGAAATTTTAACACGCCTGGCCATGGGTCTTATCCTTGGCACAGTTAGCACCGTCCGCATTGAACGTTACGTTGGGCCCTTCAGCACCTCAGAGAAACGATGCCAGTGGTTGCAGACCCACAAAGCACGGGATACCGTTAACCAGCCCCGTGCGGGATGTCTATTTGACGAGTGTTCACGTCGGTAAACGCTGCCAAGGGGTGGCTTTTGCGGTGTGCGGACAGATATGGCTCGCGCGACGGATCACTGCCTGTGCAGAGGCGAGGAATTGATATAGTTAGCGAAAAGCCAGTGGCCATTTACCGTGGCGATCGATAATTATCCCATTTTGGGCGCCAATACCAACCTTGCTACCTTGATTGGTTCTCGAAGGACTTAACCTCCTCAGTCAGCCACTGAAAAGATGCGGACTCTCGCACGTATTAGATCATTATTATGTGATCGGATCTACTCTGATGCGGAGGTCATACCACACCGCATCAGCCCTGCGCGGGGAAGTACAAAAACTACAACCCAGTGCGACCCTCAGATGGTAAGATCGGCGTGCTCTTAGCACCCACATGAAAGCAGGAAACCTAGGACACCGACTAGCCTGGTCAAAAATCCACATTAGACCTTGTAACAATTTTCGTCTCCTGCCCACTAGCCAGTGAGGTAACGTTCGCCCAGCAGATTATGCTGGACCTTGCATGGGCTATCCCGCTTGGCCATTTACGTACCCAGCAGGATCGCCCTTGGAACGGGGGATCGGAGCTCTGGGACGGTTTAGCGCCTCAACGCCGTGGCGTCCCTAGTGGCATACGTGGCGCAGATCTGCCCGCCGTTTTACAGCGCCTTGACGTAGCCCATATCCCGGGCCATCTTCTTTCTTGCCCTCACACGATACTTCACCGGTTGGGACTAATGGCGGAGTAGGTTGAATACTATGCCATTGATACCGGATGATTACACTACCAATCCGGTGGATTGAATCCAGGTGTTTAAATCAAACTCCGTACCTGTAGACGTCGGAATTCGGAGAGTATGGGTTGTAGGCCGATCTGTACATCATGGTACTGCAGCTCGAGGGTTAATAAGGACAGGGATTTAAAGCTAAGAGAGGAGACCGGCAAACGCAGAGGGTACCGTGGCTAGTGCGGTCGCTCCTATGCACTACCGCAAGGAGGTCTCCCACTGCTCAAACATAACCTTGATGCGGAACCGCGAAAAGTCTGTGCACTGGTGTCGCGGCTCCTTGGTCCTACTGCGTACACCCGCATGCCGTTCACCTCGACGAGCAGCATGGAGAAACGTGCTAACGAGAATCGTTTCTGTTTCACAAGTTTGGAACCTTGGGCGCGTTATGCTTCATTGTAGTTCGTGTGTGTTCCGGACGACGTTGGATCTAACATCTATGTACGCTCGTACGACTGTCACCTCAGACCTAGCGCGATTCCCGAACTGCGACCTAGTTTCGGCCTAGTCGGAGCCAAAAAGCGATATTAGACTGCACGCGAATTGAGTCGATCTCGACTCCCAGAGGAATGTAACTATGTCTCTGTTATGGGAACAAGTGTGAGAGCCTTCTACACAAGTTGCCTATAGACGAACCACATGAGCATCATGGATGTAATCGGACTCGACGGCGGAGTGGCGTTAAGTTCTTTCCTAACCTTAAATTATGTGAAGGGGGCAAGCTTCTGCCTTGCTTCGCCAACCTTACGATTACAATTTATAGCTGCCTATAGGTTGAGCGTTTCTTTACCGGAGACACCGCCGAAGTCAAGAGCGGGGGCTTGTGCAACGCTGAGACCATCGATGACTAACGGTAATCGTGTGCGAAAGACCGTCCTTCTTATCAGGCCCCTCGAAAAGGATTGGTGTGCCGAAATAGTAAGTGGTCACAGCACCTCGTAGGCACATTGCCGGGGACAACACAAAAAGATATCTCGCATGCTGAAGCCATCCGAGGAGAGTGTGCGGCAATAGTAGAGATCGGATGATGGAAATCGGGCGGCTCGATGTCTTGTGCGCGGGTGTAGGCTGAATGAGTTTTTTCCCATGGGCACACAAAACCAATCATCTCATCGACTGTCGGATAGACTATCCGATCTGTTTCTGTTTGTTTCCATGGAGGAACAGCGTAACTTAGTCATCACCTATCGTTCGTTCACAAAGCGAAGCTACTTGGTGTTTGTTCGGCGTTATAATGTCAGTCGTACACAGATTACGCCTCCCAAACCGAGTCGGGCGAGGTATAGGGGGGCATTGTGTTGCACACCCAAGTGCAGGAATAGAGTATTACGCGTAAAAACGGAGGGACGACGATTCAGTAAAGCGCGGTCGTGAGAGTGTCGATAAGTCGGCTCGATAGCAATCATCATTCTTCTGAACGCAGGGATAATTAACCTGCTCTAGAGGACTATCCAAGTCCCTTTACCCAAGGAAGTTCAAGTGTTCATCTTATGATTATTCTATATTAGGGTGTCCCGACCGGCTATAGCAACACGTGCATCATCTTAGTAATAAACGATTTCTCACTTAATAAGGGCTCGAAAAAGAAGCGCCCCCGGCGTGTAGACAATCTATTTCCATGCATGGTTGGGATCTACTGTAATCTCTCTAGAAGCACCTGCCATTACTGGGGCCGTCGCAGTATACACTTGAATCAATGGTGCTCCCCCCACGACGCTTAAGCTCCAGGGGCTGATAAAGTAGCGACTTAGATCATGTGATAATATTTTGGAGAGACGGCGCACCAGACATAAACTGATTACCAGCATTTCAGACATGATTTTCCTCAAGACTTTATTTCTTACCAAGGATTCTATTGTATTGCTTAAATGCAGCTTTATGCCCCTGGTGAAGGCTGGGTAGGTCCGCCTTGTGAACCGGGGAGTAACACGCTATTCAGTTTGCCCAAGGACTAGTTTCTCCTATTGCGGCTTCAATATTAAGACGGACAGGTCTGAGAAAACAAGGCGGTTCGTTTTTCGATAGCTGCCGCAAACAGAGTCTGATTTCGTACGCGACACCACATCTACGGTGCATAAATTGCCTATCATACATACGTCACGCTATTCCTCAGTGCGACAGCGGCAAGATATAGCTCCCTGATATGCTAACTCCGAAGCTAGTAGAGCAATTCAAATGTGATCTGGAATACCAAGCCGGCGCGGTATCGATGACGTAGGATGTGATAGCTAACACTTTATAACCTAGTTCAACGGTGTCTCTCTCACAACTCTGTGCCCCTTTCCTGAAGACGTTAGACACAAGACCTTAATTTATGGGAAACCGACATCTGTACATCGGAGGGGTTTAGTCCTGGTAGGGCCGTCGTATATCATCACTCAGGGTATATTATGTGCACGACAGATATGATTGATCTTCAGTTTTTTGTAGATGGTCTCTACTCAGTTCGGGAGCGAGATTGTCAATCCTCCGCCTATTCTCCTACGAGAATCCTAATACTTCACGGGCGTTATGCTGAATATACCCGTCCCACTTGAACTAACGCTTTCCGCTCCAACCGAATTGATGCCAATCCGAAACGGAAAGTGGTCGATTTATACATCGTTAGCAATGTAGACATTCAGTGTTCACCAAGTACGGCGCCCGTACAATACTGCGTCATTGCCGGTCGCCATATGACGTTTGCCTCCATCTGGTACACACGGTCACTGGTCCTGGGAGAACATTCTTCGGGTATTTGGGAATCGAGATCCTAACTTTTAGGGTGGCCGTGGTCGTTGGAAGAAGGTTATAAGGCCTTTTAGATTTGTCCATGGGGCGGGTGGTAGCCGTAGTGATTGTTTGTCGCATTTTCTATTGATAAGATTTTAATCATAGGAGATCAGCAATCTGTATGACTCCGTTTAGGGTGTCATATGTTACTTCGGAGTGCCTAAGGCGTCGGTAGACGTGCCCACCTGTATCGCCAAGATCAGGCCCGGATTCAGGTAATTTGTGGAGGTTGCAAGTATGCACGGATAGCATTCGATTACGAAGACTGTCATGCAGAACGAATATCGCAACTGGAATTACTTTCTGAGGAGTGCCTCCAGCGCCCATTGTTACACCGAAAAATTGAATGGCCCCCAGTGATCACACTAAGGTTCAAAATTTAGCACACTGGTTACACACACCAAGAACTTCAACGTGTAGTCTATTAAGCGTACTAAGCAAATGATAATGCCGGCCATTCAAGCAAGCAGAGAGTCGGCATTTCACAAGATTCAAGTTAAATGTGATCTACAGTCACCAGTGACGATCATTGCACCTTCGCGCAAATTACCCCTGCGCTTCACTCACCACTAGAAGGAACACAGCGTCGTTAGTCATCCTGCCCAAATGCACTGCTAAAGGCTTAGATACGTAACGGTGGTCGTGGAACGATTAGGTCTCGGGTAAGTATGCCAGGGCGGTAGGCGACCGCAAATCGTTGTAGGTCTTAACTATGGCTCTCTCGGCTGCGTTTTACGTGGTGTGCTACGATCCGGGTAACGCCACATACCGGGTCCAGTACAGATTCCGTAAGTACTATGGTGTGCTTCTTGATGTTTCCGATATGCAGGGTAATGTCGTAAAGACGCTCGATCCTCACGCGGTTGCCCCATCCTTCATCCAACAAGGGTGTATTGCTTTTATCAACACGAGTTAAGTATCTACTGAGTTAGGAATCGGTGGTTTAAATCGTTAGCATTATCTAGACACACGCTCCTCGCAGTAAACGAACCGAGTGACGTGACCTCGCGCTCCTTCTTCCGATTTTATTTGGGATGTGCGTACTAGTTGACTTGCCGTTCGTCATTATTCCCTGATGAATGACGGTTGCTATTAGCCTGGAACGTATGTGACGGTCCTGGTAATGCTCGGACCTCCCTGAGAGAACGCTGCGTACGACGACTGCTATTGTTCATACAGGAAATCACTTCTGTTAATGAAGGTTTGGGCGAATTCCCGGATGAAAATATTAAACGGCGGATCCAAAGGGATTAAGCTCGGGAATTCCATTATGTTTCTAAGAAACAGTCAACCAGTCCGGCGAGTTCGGGCACGCCCGACTGACACAACTCGCGAACTCTTAGTAAGCGTCGATATTCTCAACACACATACGATCCCCCACAGTTTTCTGCATTAGTGAATGTGGTGGTGATTCTCGACGTCCCAGTATTCCCATTTCCTGGGCTGCCAATGAAGAACGGTCGAGTTTGACGCACGCGCGGATAGCCTTGTCACTTGATAATCATCGCCAACTGGCCATAGGAGACAGCCGCCCAACGAGTATAAAATGGGGCTCTAAGGGCGGCGCGAAGCTATAAGCTGGGACCAGTGAAAGGGGGTAATCCAATATACCCGGAAGACTATACGGGGTTCCTTTTAGGAGGGAGCGGTATTTCTTGTGCTGTCTCTTCAAGATGTAGGCTTATGACATGGTGAATTAACCCCTATGTAAAGTTACCGTCTGAAGAAACCAGAACGAGGGCTGCATTTACCGGCATTCATAAACGTTGCGGCCTTTTCTTAGACTGTTAGAGCCGATGGCCCTAGCCTACTCCTAGAGCAAGAATGCACTCATATCGTCGAGCAAGGATTGAACATCGTGTGTTGTGTAAGTGCAGATGTTACCCATTTGCAAGGTCAGAATTAAGGCCCAGCACAATGCCAGAAGGTTAACTTCAAAAGGTCATGGTTTGGCAGAAAGCTCGCTCGCGGGGCATTTCTGCAAACTACAAGGTTACAGTGAGGATCATAGAACATAGAGGTACACATCAAAGGCTAAACGCCCACAGCTGAAGAGACTGGTTCCGAAAGCGCACAAGGTTCTTATACTTCTTTATCCCTTAGGTATTAGATCAACTGAGCCCTCGTCTGAATCCAGAATTTGCTTGATGTCAGATCCTCCGGTCTGGCAGGAATCATCGTGATCTCTAGTAATCACTGCATGGCTTTGTCAATTTAACTTTGCTGGCGACGCTATTACATGTCGAAGTGATGTACTGGGTCGGGTTCTATGGTATACTCAAGCCTCGAGTAAGCCCCGCAAGGGTGTAATTAAGATCGCTCGCACCTTTTCTGCACGGCGACATCTTTATGGAGTCATGCGACTACTAAGGCAACGGATATGCCAAGAATACGATGGTTAGCCAAGGACGTCACGACGTAAAGTTTATTTGGTTGTTTCGGCTTTTGCAAATGGGGCCAATCCGCTGAAGTATAAGTTTTCATCGTGCGGGTCTAGTCTGTTGGGGCCTCAGCCTCCGGGAATACCATGTAGGTAAACATACAATGACCTTCAATTTGTTCAAATTCACTGCTCTGATACTTTATTCTCATCTGCTTTCGGTCGCTGGGGTTGAAATAAATTGGAATTGATACAATATCTGGAAAATCACCGAGAAATGTCTATTTTACCATAATGTAGAAGCATAAATTAGACTTACCTTTTGTCTCAAGTGCTGAAGAAATAAATAAGACACCAAATCCACTTTGTTGCTGCGTATAATTATTTATTAGATTCACTTTCAATAAAGAAACGTCAAACTTAAAGCGAATTTGCGAAAAAATATTTCCGCTCGACCTTCTGCGTGAGTGTAAAAATCCACCCGCTCATGAATATTAATGACGGGGGGGTGAGGCATGTGGAGTGACGTCACGCGCGTTACACACAAACAGACATTCTTGCCTCATTATAGTAGTAATAAAGCTTGCAAGCGAGGCTGGGGGAGTTGCTCCACCGTTCCCCAGGTGCCGCGCGGCGCTTCAAGTACGTTCAGGCAGTCTCACAAGTGTGGCGTGTAAACGTGTCCTGACTAATACACTTTTAACAACAACACAATTAAACCGTACAACGCTAATGACCTTTTTCATTGGAACGCGTCAATATGGAATTATTTCCCATTTCTCCCTCTCTGGATTCGGCCTGTGCCGTGATTCAGCAGTTGGTGCCATTTAGCGCCGCGCTCAATGCATACGCAGCCAAAAAAATCAATGCGCAAATAAGTCAACTGTTAATTATTAATCGTTGAGCCCAATAATTCTTAGAAAATAGAAAGTGGTTCTAATCTGCGCAGTCACAACACAAGCACTGCTCCGTCTTCTTACGTTCTCTCCCACTCATCATCCTCTTCTTCTTCGTCTGGCCGCGTGTGCCTTTGGTGCAGCAACTCGTGGCCAAAGGGCTCACTGTCCACTCGTAGCCAATGGACAGGAAGGCCGATGGGTGTCTTCAGTGCCTCCGCTGAATTCCCGAGGCTCACAAAGGTTCACAAAGTGCTCCACTACGGCCTGGTAGCGATTTACACAGCCGCGTGCTGCCGTGCCTTCCCCCCATGGTGTACTTTAAAATGTCGTGCTGAGAACAGAAAGAGGGCATAACAGGACAACGGCTGCAACAGTGGCTGAGCAAATATTGGCGCTGACGACAGAGCGCAACGCAAAGACAGGCTGGCCGCGCCGCGACATTTGTGCAAAGATGGGATCGGACAAGGGGAAGGTTTTTCGCGTCGCATCTCGGTGACAGCGAGCCGAGGTGACAAGCCTTAAGGCAAGTGTCATGCTCTGATCTCTTCTCCTTCCCGCTCGCAAACGGCATTTGACGCCCGCCGACGTGCAACGGAGACGCGCCATTACCGGCAAGCGCCGTTTGATACGTGTTTTTACACCGGTAAACAGCCGACACGCTGTGTTTTCACACACGCGTGTACGTACATGCGTGCGCGCGCTCGCATGCATGTGCATGAGCCACCGAAACCGCCACATTATGCGTGCCGCATTCGAAGAGATTAAATCGCGACTTCATTTGCGTTAATGCTCAGCGCTCATTTGTCAGAATTACATTAACGTGTGAGAGTGAGAAGTACAATCTGTAATCACGAAATAACGTTTTGGTAAATGGAGATTCGTCTGATCATCCCCCCCCCCACCCTTCTTTAAATTATCCGCTGAACACCGTCACCCACACGGGACGGAGCTGCGTGGTAAACAACCAGCAAGCCGCTCTCGGAGGCTCAAGCGAGCGGCGTGGGTTTGGCGCGCAGCGCTCCGCCGCAAAGCACCGAAGTGTTTTTTGTCTTTGCCAAGGGGGTTGCTAGTGGCTATCCCGCCACCACATGAGGAGGAATGCCGTGACACACTCTCTACAGCAGGGTGGGGAACGTCCGGCCCGCGGGCCGTATGAGGCCCGCAAAATCATTTGGTGTGGCCCTGCCAAGGCAACCGCAGGCGGGACTCGAAATTCAATAAATCTAGGAGCAAACCTGGAAAAGCAGTTGCGAGTAGCAACATCATCAATACCAGCTAACATCACACGCCTCACCAAAGAGAAGCAGTTCCAGCCATCGCATTAGGGGTGAGTTAATTCAATGTTTGACCAAATATAACAGGCTAATTTTTAAGTTGATAATTTTGTATGGCCCGCGAATGATGTTATAAATATCCAAATGGCCCTTGGCAGAAAAAAAGGTTCCCCGCCCCTGCTCTACAGAAAAACTTCACACAGCACCGCCAAGACAAAGGCTTCGCGTGCGGGGCCTTGCAGGACTGGCACAACAATAGAGGCACCGGCAGCGCTATTCACGGTCACGAAATGGAAATCGGATGCCAGCTACGGGGTCTGCATGGAAGAGGGGGGAGGGTGGTGAGAGTGCGGTGGGTGGGTGCTAAATTTATCTACCCATGTGTTTATCGCAAGGTTTTAGCAGAGGGCATCATAAGCACTAATGGGCTGGGCCATGAATAAATGGGACAACACAAAAGAAAAGTGCTTGCTGTAAACTGTGACCAAGAAGCTTTTTTCACGTGGGTGGATCTGAGGGTGTCGCAGCGCGTGTGCCAACTGGAAAACATTTGTCACGCGTTGTCAAAACCATCAAGTGTGTAAGCAGGGAATGGGCCATGCTGAAAGTCCAAATGACTTACAGCGCCGCATTTTCACACCGAATTCTACGGGGAAATTTGAAACGACACCATATAACGAGCAAAGTTTTTGTTGTTAAAATGTGTTTTCCGAAAGATAATTTGCTTACCCCGCCCCCTTCCTCCCCCCCCCTTCCCCCATTCCCAAATCCCATTCGAAGAAAAAAGAAAAATTAAACCGATAAAGGCAGCTTAAATATCAAAATATGCGGTTGCGGGGGAATGATCAAAGGCTTTTCAGCTCACTCTAACATCGTCATCATCTGTCAAAGAAAAATCATAAACTAAAACCGGCTAAGGTGCAATATGTCGTAAAGCTTTAAAATTAAGTTTTGTTATGAAACGCAGACATATTGCCGTTCGTCACCTCGCGCTCATCCATGTACAAACAAACAGCGCGCCGATGTCTTCAGCGCGGAGGTAGAGTTGACAGAAATGTGTTTTCAAGACGCTTCGTAAAGTACGTCAATCAACCGTAACGCCTAGCAACCGGATCCTCTGGGATTCCACATTGCCGCACATTTAACGTTCACATCCCCCCCCACCATCGTTTCAAAATAAAAAAACCTCCCTTCTGTAAAAAAATAAATCACGATTTTACCATTGACGGATTTACAAAAGGGCAATCAAGTTCCACAATGGTGTGGCCTCCCATGAAGAGGGCCCACCCCTGAAAGCCACACACGGCACAGCACACACGGTTGTGCGTACACGCCACGGCGGACGGGGACTGAATCTCAGAAACTCCTCATTAAGTATTCACAGCCCTGCCAAAGCCGTCACACATTTTTAGACGTCAGCTTTTAAAACGAACGCTGTCAGTCTTCTCGGGATAAATCAAGCGCGGGCAAAAAAAAAGTTTACGAGCCGTCGTTTAGGGAACTATTGCTTTTTGGTGAAGGTTAGCGCCGCTTATTGTGCGCGCAAATTAGGCGCGTCGCAGCAAATATAAAGTTCATCACCGGTAGAAACGTTACCTTTTTTTTCCTACGGCACTTGAAACGACCATTGAGACTCAGGGGCCCGAAAACGGTGAATCATCTTCGCGTGGTGGCAACGCTGTTGGCAAGACTGACAGATGGCTGTGCAGGCAGTCGGCTTTTCAGGGCCCACAGCGTATTGCATTGCACCGTGGTACGCGTCCCGTCCCCCCCCCACCGCACCGTCACCTTCTGAAAGCGATACTCTGCCTGCCCGCTGCGTGCGAACGTGGAAGATCCCTGCAACCTTCCGCGAAGACACCAGGGTAACGCTGTCGTAGGATTGCCTCCGCGTGATATTAAAGGTAAAGGCACAGAGACGACCCAACACAATGCTCGCTCACGCCGCTGACATTACATCTGCTATTTGCGTCCATCCTTACGCCGCCAAGGCTAACACCAAAACGCTGCATTTCACGGAAGTTCTGCGGCAGCATGTCCTCCACATGAGTAATTTGCAGGGATTTTTTTGTTAATTCGGTAATTTTTTGCCATGACACCGGCACGCATGGCTGACTGCTATTTTCGAAAAACGTTGCAACAGCACAGTATTTTTGCAGCTGTTGGGCTTGAGCCACAAATCTCTGCAACAAGCGGTGAACGTGCCACCACTTGGCCGTGTCATCACCCCCAAACATTGCTACGTGATCCACCATCCCTTGCCTCGAAAAGTGTTAGGATCACGGGCGTTTACCACTACCACCACACCCGGCTAACCATGCTTAAGGCATCTAAACTGTAACATTGCGGGGCCTCGGTGTGACACGAGGAGAGTCTCTTTAGCCCAACGCGATCTTTTCAGAGGGCCCACCTTCTCTCCCTCCATCTCTGCCTCCATTTATGCTTCCCTCCCTCCCTTGTTCCCTGCTTCCCTCCTTTCCTCGCTCACTCAGCACCGCAGCTTCAGCAACAGCCCAGAACGGCTCCCACCTGCTGCCATAAGGGAGAAAACACCCGGCCGTGCATGCACAGGAAGAAGGGAAATTGCACAAATCCTGAGCAACATCTGCCCCCACAAAAACCTTTCTCGCTGCTGTACGCGATGGAACTCGACGTAAAGCAGTCAGGTCGACTGATGATCCAGCACTCGCTGATAGACTCCAGACACTCGCTCAACGGGGTAGTCAGTCGCCTCCTCTTCACTCTTCTATTGCAATACCGTGGATTCTGTTCCCAGACTTCATTCGTTGATTCCTCCGCCCATGTTGAGTACACAACAACACACTCAACCACTCACTCGCCCACTCACCCACCCACCCACTCGACACACTGCAGGTCACAACATTTATCTGTCTGCTTCTTCCCTCGCACTGCTCAACTCCGGAATTCACTTCCATCATCGTCTCTCTACCCCCACACCCCTCCCGAAGCTCTTACAAGAATAATAATAACCTCGGTCAATTCAAAGAACGTATTAACTCTTATCCATTGCAGCTTCGATAAAAAGTCGCTGCTTGTTGCTGGCTGTTCGGATTTGCGGGGACCTTGGCACCTGCTGCACTCAGCAAACCGTGATTTGCAACGACCCCCCCAAAAAAAAGAAAACGGTTAGAGTATACAACCATGTCCCCGGCACAGCTGCTGGATTTCCTCGTTATCCGTCCGCGTATTCCGTTGACCCTCTGGGCGGTAATAAATTTAGGCATCGACTCGAAGGGAGTAGGACGGTCGAGGCCTCTGGTCAGCGCGGCTCGTCAGCGGGCCGGCGAGCGCCGCGCTGGCCATTGACAGCTCAAATCCCACCGCTGGCCCGGGAAGCGCTGCGGGGGCGCCCATTTGCCGAAGGGGCCTGTCTTGCGTAAAGCAGAGTGGCCGTTAAGGGCCTTACAACATCATCATTACAGACGACGAGGAGAGAGCGGGCCGCCGCCGTCGTCTTGCAGGTGCCTCGGCTAAAAATACAATGCGGTTTTAATTAGCCACAAATCAAGCCTGACAATAGCAACAACAAAAAATGTTTCATAGATAAAATAATTAGGTTACATGATTATGCGCGGGCGGGGGGATGCAGTTGTTAATGCCGACAATGTATGTATTTATAGAGTACTGGAGAATGCGACGCGGGTGCCGACGCTGGACAGGCAGACGTGGTCATGCGTTTTATGGGAAAAGTCCTTTCACGGGGTTCCAAATAAAATGATTGATTTGCTCACGAACCAGAGGGCAACAACCCCCCACAGCACCACGGCCACGCGATTCACTTTGAGCACCGATTCCAAACGTTTCCAAAAGCAACAGACAAGCTCACGACCTCGTATAACCTTCCTTTAATAACGCGAACCAGAGCAGAACTGAATAATGTAAAATGTCCTGCATCCAGCTCGCTGAACTTTTCATAATTAATGATCACAAAAATGAGTGTTTGGTGCAGGAAGAAAAAAAAAATTATAACCAAATTTGCACGGAAAAGAAATAATAATTAAATAACGCTGCTGCTCTGTGTGGAAGGTGCCAACAGCAGGTTTAAAAAAGGCGCAAATAATTAATCACAAGACATCCAGGTCTCGACTTGTATCTATAATTACGTTTTGTTCCCCCAACATATGTTGCGTGCACACCATGTTGTGCCATTGATTGTGTTTATTTATGTAACCATTCTAATGCAAATCCATAACTCTGTAATGAAACGTGACCCCATGTCGTAGCCGAGCCCACGCTGTGAACTAAATGCAGCGTGTCAACAGTGCGTCAGGCGGCTAAAGCTTTTGAATAACAACGCGCGCGCATTCACGCACGAACGCACAGAGACGCAATACAACTATTTGTAGATTTTGGCATTGAAGTTCTTTCAGGGAGATCTAAACTGTATTCACCACGGCGAGCCAGAAGCTGGCTAATGAGGAGATGGCCACGGCTTTATTGTTTGGAGGTCACGTGTCCTCGAGGCCAACCAGCCCAGCCCGCAGTCACGGCACGCATCCAGCGCGGGACCCCCGCGCACCGGGGCGGTTTTATCCCACTGGGAATTTTCTGCGCCGGGCTCCGTAACGGCCACTGCCGACGGTGCGGGCCGCGGTCGTCCTTGCAACAGAGCTGCTCAGCTCGATGGGCCTTACCCGCTGGAATAAAATCTGAGCCTGAACCAAACCGACAAAACTTTGGACTCACAAGAATGTGTAAATCTGGCGCCGGGCCAAGCGAGGCCAAGGGCGGGGACAATGGTGTGTTCGTTGTGTGTGTGTGTGATATCAGCAGGTCACGCTATGAAGCCCGTAGCATCAGCGCGACGTGTACGCGACGCGTCTCGTCCCGTTCATAGCGTGTGACGTCGGCGGCGTGGCCACGGCCCCGGCCCCGGCACGGTTATGCAGTGGAAAAAAAAAAAAAGGAATTCAGAAAGTGTCACTGCTTGCCCTTACACAGAAGTTCTACGGTATAAACGTTAAATATGCAAAATATTTTCAAAATCCGACCAGAGGTCAGCCTTCGCAGCGAGTAAAAAAAATTCATTAAGCATTCGTATAAAAATTGGCACGTCTTCAGTCGTCGCTGCCGCAAGCACAAAAGGACGATGTGACGGTAAGCGGATTATGGCAAGCGTCGGGGTAATGTTACAGGCGTTCTCTAGTCACGCACGCGGTTCGCTTTCACAGCCACGGTTCCATCTCGCCGGCACCAGCGGAGACAGGTGTCCGACGCTGATACCGCGACACAATTACGTCGCTGCCGCACGAGGCATTAAGACGATTAGGTCTTGCCGTACACATCGGCGTGGCGTTATTGTTGGCAAATGAAAAGCCGTTGTGTTGGCGTGGTAGCAGCGAGCACGTGGAAAGCCGTGCGTAATGACGCCGGTTTTATTTTTCCGGCGGACTCGACTTTTTTTTCTGTCGGATGCGAAACATTACGTAGAAACACGTTGCAACGTAGAAGTGGGCGACGAGAGGAAATGACTCTCCACAAATTGCCTTTACTACTCACACATTAGTCTCCCTTGGAAATGAATTATGTAAAGGGTATATGCAGGCTTGTCATTCAGACAGATGCTCCTGGTTTAAGATGAACCCCGGTGAACCCCGTTGGAGATATGGCAGCAGTTAGCGGTCACGATTACAAATTATCATATAAATGTTTTAAAGTTAAATGTCGTGCTGAAAAGTGGCTGCATATGGACTGTAACGAGGCACCGTAAAGAACGGTTAAACTCCCGTTCAGCATGCACGTCCTGACTTCCACCCAAAAAACCTCACTACATTCTCCTTGCCGCAGCTCCGATTAGAACGGTTGGCTACATACGGTGCAAAAGAAGTTCAACATGCATACGAACATTGACGCTGAAAAACACCCCTAAAATTAACCCGTAAAAACAAAGTTTTTCACTATAAATTCTTTATATGCGTGGCGGCTAGAGTCCTCTCGTCCTCTGGCTTGAGATGGCTGCCACCTATGGGTCAGATGATTGCCTGCCACCATTAAGCAATTGGTAATTAAATATTAAACAAATTCCTAAAAAGTGTAAAGTTATGGAAAAAAAATTTTTCACGAAAATAAATTGTCACGCACAACGAGTCTGTGTGCAAAATGTCAGCTCGATTGGATCACGGGAAGTGGGTTAAAAAACGACCGAAAGATTTGCACGGTCCTAAGTGCGCAAGCAAGCAAGCAAGTGAACTTAATATAAAGGATTTAAAAAGATGGAAGTGGCCAAAACATCCAATGGCAGGGCCCTCCTGAAAAAAAATCCCAAGGCTTCCCTGGATAAAATGACATCGTTACAATCAACAATTACATCTGGAGGTGGAGCAATGCATCTGTTCATTCATATCGAATTTCTCACTTCTCGCAAGGCATGTTGGAGTCCCCCTCATCCAGCAGTTGATTGACTCAATCGGGCTGAGCATGCGCGTATGTCGTGAACAATGGGCTCGCGTCACCCCTGCAGCCACAAGAGGCGCTACCATTCAATATAAAAATTAACAAGAATCAACTTTACCTTTAATTGCGACAATGTATCAAATTGCCAATTGCTAGGGTAAGGGGTGGGGGCTGAGGGATGGGAGTGAGAGGTGGGGTGGGAGGTGAGGGGTGGGGTGGAGGGTGAGGGGTGGTGAACAGGGGAGCAGGGATTCTTGCAATACCTAATTAATATAATGAGGAGGTCCTGCGGTTTTTTGCGGTTGTGCTGCTAAGAAATTCCTGAGGAAGCTCCCGGTTCACGTGCAGTGAAACGTCGGACATGATGCCGAATAGCACGTAGCAACGACCCGAAAATCGACCAGGAAGCACAACAAGGAGCGTCCGTGTGCTTGCCAATGTCATCCCTGCCAATCGTCGGTGTTGCGTCAATGCCACGAAATAACGTCAACGCTGCCTCCGTTTTACTGCCAGGTGCTCACAACCAATTTGCGAGTCGAGTTTACGACGGGAGCGGGGGTCCTGAAGCAGCGTCGCGCTCGGCGCCCGCCGGACCGTACCCCTGCTAACCGGCGGTCGGCGCGTGACAATCAATCAACCGACTTGGGGCTGAAAGCTCATTCCTCCACTTCCACAACAGTGGCCGTCTCCGTCTCTGCCTCACCGCCACTGCCGCCGAGGCCCAATCCGTACTTCTGTCATGTCGAGGCTGGGTTTCTCCAATGTCCTCCTTGCTGACCATTCATTGCCGCAAAACACGTCGAGCAAGCGCAGTTGCTTCCTTCCCGAAGCCAATCCCGCTCCCGGATCCTGACCTCACCTCACCTGGCTTCCCGTCCGCGAGCACGAGGCCTACAAGGTTCTCATCATCGCATTCAATTCCACGCACGGCACTGCCCCTCTACCTCCTCCCCATCTCTCCAAACTTCTTCACCCCCCCCCCCACGTCCCTGCCTCCGCTCCACAGACTCCGTCCTCCTACTTGCTCCCAGCATCTGCGACTCTTCCATTCGTAGCCGCTCATTTAGTTATGCAAGTCTACGGGTCTGGATGTGAGTCGATGGGTCTCTATGTTGGTCGATGGGTCTCTATGTTGGCATTATTGGTTGGAGGCAGCTCGTATAGCTATGCTCACTGGCGGTGCCAGTGGGGGGGTGGAGTGGCACGTGCCCCCCCCCCCCAATGATCCGATCAAAATCCCTAATTTCTATCGGATCATTGGGGTTTATTAGTAATAAATCGGCATTTTGCGACCCCGACTGCCACTGTGTAGCATATTATTACGTGCCAGGGACTCTATGAAATGATAGGACAATAGTCTGAGTCCATAATTGGCAATAAGTAACGGCAAAGCAGTTATAAGTGACACACAGAATTGTGCGCAGTTGCATACACAGTACACGACTTCCCTGAAGGCATTCATTCACCTTCAGCGAGCGCGATGCCGATCACACACGGTTCGAATTCGACACTCGATCGATGGCTGCGCCATCGCCGCACAAGCGTCGAATCAAAATCAAGGGACAAGTCCTTACTTACTAACAACTCCTATAATTTGTCATTGCTGGAGGGGTTCCTCCCTACCTGAAAATCCTGGCTCCGCCATTGGCTATGCTGCAACCACCACGGAACTCCATCCCCAGGAAATGCTGCCTGGGCCCCTTTCTCTCTGCTTTCAAGCCTCTCTTAAAAACCTCCCTTTTCAACTGGGTCTTCAGGCGCCCTTAATTGCTTTCTCTGCGAGAGAGTGGGTGTGTGAGCGAGTGGGTGGATGGGTCGGTGGGAGAGTTGCTGACTGGGTGGGTGAATAGTTGAGTGAGTGAATGAGTATGAGAGTGAATAAGTGAGTGAAATGGTGAGTCGGTGAGTTCGTTTCTTCCTTACTCTCCTTTATTTTCCTGCTCTGTCCAGTCCCGTTATCCATGTGTAATGCTTGCGTTCTGAAACGTTCGTTGCCTAATGGCCACGTTACAAATGTAAGCTGCTGCTGTCGCCGCCGCTGCTGCTACTGTCGATTTTTTATACTTATAAAAGCGAGAGCTGGGACTGGCCCCGGCTCCCGGCATCGCCGTAACTTTCGACGATCGAGATAAAAATTGATGGAAAATTCCACAGCTCACGCTCCTCCCACCTCAGGCGCCACCGGGCCACAGCGGCGACCGAGACGGTTATGCTCTCCGACAGCAGCGAGCGCGGTTTGCGACGATACATTTGTAATGTTTGCCGACTGGGAGGCGTTGCACACACGCTCGTGCCTGGGCCTCTAAGGGCTCGGCAGAGAATGGGAGGTTGACTCTCAAAAAATCGCGCACCAAACCCTATCGCGGGCGATGCCCGGTCACTGCAATTCCTATCCGTTTACGACCTCTGTGAGGATGCTGCCACGGTGGTGTACCGGTCAGCACGCCAGACTTTGCATTCTAGAGGTCGCCGGCTCGATTTCGATCAAGCGGCGAGACAGGTGAAACAATGGTTCAAATTTCTTAAATACCCCCTCCCGCCCCCCAGTCTCTCCGACCGCCTCAGTCCACCGATCGGTATCAATGGGTTCACCAGACGTAGTCTATGATTGGCAGGTCCGCCTGTGGTTGGGTAGAGCGTGAGCTATTCCCACCTCTTTTGAAGACATCTGGCCAGTGTGGAAGGGTAGGCCAAATACCCGCTCTCTCTCTCGTTAGAGCTGTCATCTAGCGGAGGCCTTTCTGCCAGCAGTGGCATCAGCGAGCAATTCCAGGGCTTTACTCCCTCCATTTCGGGGCGAACGCAGAGGCTAGAGGCGGTCAATTCACAGGCAGGGCAATGTGTCCTTTTTTAGGTTTCTCACGTCGCCTTTATTGACCGAGCTTGGCGCAGGGAATGTTTAATAATTCTAGATTTGAAGCTTTCGTGACTGCAAGGATTCATACTCTTAGTTTTTTCGGTAAAGTCACGTAGGTAAAAAAATGAAATTAAAATTTATACAAATAAAATAATAAAAATCACGACGTTTCGGAGGCAACACAAGTCTCCGTCATCAGGTGGGACCGTCACAGCCAGATTTGCTGTATCAAGATGCGGTATCAAGATACAGCAAATCTGATGACGGAGACTTGTGTTGCCTCCGAAACGTCGGAGACTTGTGTTGCCTCCGAAACGTCGTGATTTTTATTATTTTATTTTTATTAATTTTAATTTAATTTTTTTACCTACGTGACTTTACCGAAAAAACTAAGAGTATGAATGTTTAATAACGCATGACCCCCTCCTCCTCCACCGCCGCTTCGTCGAAACAGAGGCCAGCGCCGGCTATGACCGCGGCACTGCGCCCACATTACCAGCACCGCAGCGCTCGCGCCTCTGCCATTCTCCGTATGGCCACCAATCCCCTGCTCAAATCCTGCGCTCGTAAACACGAGCTCATTAATTTCTTTTGTCATTTTTCCACTATTTAATCACAATTGTGCCGTCGCTGTCACTGTCTGTCGCTGCCCCTCGCGTTAGGCCCCCACAGCAGCCTACATAACGCCTGTCACGCACGATGGTCATCCATGCAAACACCATCCAAGCTAAACCCGGAATTTTGTTTTTCCCCCTGGCAGTTTTGTGGCGATTGTGTCATCGGCGTCCCGTCACGAGACAAAGCATCCGTCTGGAAATCTCGTGGCAGCAATGCAATCCTTCATGTTAGATGAGGGCCCACTGAGGTGGATATCACACAGCTACCTCCGAGAGCTCTTCAAGTAACTTTTGGTGCACACATTAGAGTGAGGCACTTTACCACCCATTCTGCTTGTGAGTGTAATGTCCGTCGCATGACGCTCGAACCGATATTCTTTTCTCATAGCCGGACTTTAGCCAACTTAAGTGCAGAACTGAGCTTAAAGTGTTAATCTCTGTGCAGCCTTTGGTGATCGGGCTGAGACTCTCAACTCACTATGCTTGAAAACCCGGTTTAATGACAGGCGGCTGCTACCTGGATTCAAACTCAGCATCTCAGCGGTGTCAGCTCAGTGTGGTCTGAGCTCTGAGCTATCCGAGCCACCGAGCCACTGAAACACCTTGCCGATTCTTTTTTGATCTATGGACAACGGAAAGAGATTAAGTGTTTCAGTTAACTCTCCATTATCTGGGTTTAACCACGTTTGTGATAAAAAATATATATATAGACATCTCTTTACGAGCGCTGACTTAATTTATCGTTGCATGTCACTCGTTGAGGGTCAGTGACTCAGCGCCCACGTGACAGCAAACATACCGGCAAGTAAACCGATTACTTTAAGAAGCAAACACAGACGGGCCCATTCTGGGCCTTCATGCCCATCCTACAAGGGTACACAAAAATTAGTTTTTACAACTTAATCTATATTTGGTTCGTACGATCTGTGTTCTTAATCCGGACTACTCCCAAATCCCCCCCCCCCGCCTTCCCCGGCCCTATTGCTTGCTAAAAGTAGAGGGTTGACTGTAATCGAATTTAGCTCGCAACCTCGCCAGCCACTGCCAGCCACTTTACACCACACGGCATGGACGACGAGCAATATCGCTACGCGGTTTGATTTTGCTCTGATTTCGATTTGATTTATCGCCGTGCCTTATTTCATGCTGTTGCTTTTGTCATTTTGGCGACCCAGGCCACTCTTGCAAATGAGCCTCGTTATCCCGCTCTCTTGAGTTCTCACCCCAGTTAAACGACGACGTCGCAGCGTTGACGACGAAGCACGCTCGATGTGCGATTGCGCAGACCCACCCGGCGGCGCTTACTACGACCGCCTCCTCAACTGCGGCGCGGTGTATCCGCTCACTCGGAATTGAGTGTGGGTCGCTAATACCGGATCAGGGGGTCAATTGACTATCGCAGGTACATTGAGCAAAATGAAATTGAAGAGAAGGGCAGCGGCAAATAACAGGTATTGCAGGTTGCCGTGCGGGGAGCCTGGAAATCACGCTCTCCGTTTCGGTTTATGAGCCGCATTAAAAGGTCAGCGTGCAGGCTGCCAGGTGACAGCTGCGGAGCGAGCGGACGAAGCGATATTGCCGATACAGGACAAACACCGTGGTTTACGGTGGCGGCGGCACCGCGCACCGCCCCCTTCCTGATCTGATGTTAATAGCATGACCTCTGATCTCTCTCTCTCTCTCTATGTATTTGGAGATATAAAAATATTGTTGGAGCAAACCATGCTCCGGGCTTCGAGCGGCAATTAATCATCTTGAACGCGGGATTGTTTGCGTAGCTAATGTCGTTTAGAAAAAAAAACGATGCACGCAATTTATTGCTAATTGTCAACACGCATAAAATTCGGCGAATATATTTATCACTTGTCACCGTGTGCTTGTGTGAGAGAGAAAGTGTTTCAGACCGGAGCGGTAGTGCAGTGGTTAGCACGCTGCGCTACAAACCCGGCCACCTTGGTTCGATTCCCGTTCACGGCCAACACCAGTGACAATTATCTGAACCGGTTCTGGGCCTCCCCTAGGTCGACTCAGCCTCAATGAGTACCTGGTGCGGTGTGTAAACATCACCACTGGGGAGACAAAGGCGGCCGGGCGTGGTGTTGGCAACCCACCCCCTCGTGTGCTGTGTCGGCCTTGATAGGTGCTCGCTAAAAGCACTTTCCCCAACAGTCTGTTCAGGCTATACGGGGGATCTTTGTCTTTGTGTTTCAGACCAAGCAGACGATTATATACCGACTGCTGCGGCTGCCAGGGAATGTAGCTACTGAGGAAAGAATGCTGAGTGCAGAGGATATAACATGTAGAAATAACATTCGCATTTATCCAAGCCAGTTGTTGTTGTTTAAAATAGATTAGCCCCCACCACACACACACACAACCCAGCCACCCATTCACCCACCCACACAATCCCCTGCCCCCCACCCACCAGCCCACCCCTCTCCTCTCCCACACCCCACCCTCATCTCCTATGCTCTCCGGGGAGAGAGAGTCATTCACGAGTGCGATTCCAGGAAACCCTAGCCAGCATTATCACAATTTGTAAGATGCCCAACCACCAATGCCCTGAGAGTGGAGCATAGGAGTTAACCGGACATATTGGACAACAGCACGCGAGGAGGAGATAGCACGCGAATTAACTAACGGCAGGTCACGTTACAATTTCATCCCCCCGGCGGTGGATATCGCGGTGTTGCTGGCGGCCCCAACGAAAAAAAAAATAGAATCCAAGACTCACCGCTCATAGCGAGACCACACAGAGGAGGGTTCATTCCAGCGGTGACTCCCATAACCTTCACACCCAGGTGTGGCACGTACTTCACCAACATCGAGCCGCTAATTTGCACGTGTCTTTCGAGCCTTCTGCGGCATTGCACTCATGCGACCTGCAATTAACGAGTGCTTGAAACCGTGTCTGGCAGAAGGCTGAGTCTTAATGAAATATTGGAATTTATTTCACGGGGCATGTTCTTTTGTAGAGGGTATTCAACATTTTTGGGGGGATTTGAGTGGTCAGTACGGTGGTTATTAGCAAGAGCAGCTATGAACCTGGCGACCTAGCTTCAATACCCGGCCACGGCTAACATCGGTGGTGACATCAAAACCGGTCCTGCCCTCCCCCTGCCCACCCCATCACCTACTCGCACTGACCAGCGTGGTAAAGTATGGCCAAAATGCCCACCATGACTGACATGGTATGTGGGAGACCGTTATCCTTTGGAGGATTGAGAATGGCTGGAATCTATTTTCAATTCACATTAAATTTTACGTAAATTTTAAACCCTATCCCGCTGTTGCTACGGTAGTGGTCAAATGATACGCGGCGACAATACGGTGACATATCAGAGCCCGAAGATTCACAGGACGCGGAGCCCCGACAACAGAGGCCTTCCGCTTCAGTAATCATGAGGGTACAATGGAACTCATCCTGACACTATAAAAGTTTCTCATTAAGGATTTCACGCGATTAATGTCACGCGCGTACGCGTTAGGTGTTTAATCAGCTTCATGAAACCGCCATGCCCCTGATTGAAAGGGATAGAACATGTCATTTGGTCTGGCTCGGCGAGCCTTTGTTTGGTTCTCCGAGCTTCGTAAGCACCAGCGGTAATTTCAGCGAAAATCCAGATAAAATACTAATGTGGCGTCTTATCTCGAGTCTTACAAATGCCACCCAAGGCAATCCCAAGATCCCACAAAGCGCCGTGCAGCGTTGCACGCGGGGACCCGCGGCCCCAGTCGCACTTCATTGGCATGCGAGGGCGAGCTCGCGCGCACACAGCTGTTCCGGCGACAGGCAAGCCGCACACAATGAACTGGCTGTTCACCTTGATTACTTTGAGGCCCTCCCGAGGTCACCGCGTAGGAGAGTTATACTTTGTAAAATCGTATATCGCTAATTTAGTTTCATTAGTCTAATGTCATGGGTTTCGCAGAAAGCTAGGTTAATTGTAATTAATTTGCCATATATTCTTTTTATGCGCGTCATTAACGGTTAATAATGGCGTGTCCTCCCACAGTGTATGTCACCGCGCGTGTCGTTCGTTTCCTAATATCAGCCGAAGGCACAGAAGTTTCGCTGAAAAAGAGGGTTGGGCGCCAGGTGCCCCTTCAGCAACCAGCACTGACCGGCGTGGTGAGATATGGTCAAATATCCAAATGGCCTTCACGGAATGAGGATGCCCTTATCCAGCAGTGGAGGCCCTCATCCAGCAGTGGATTGACAAAAACAGTCTGTACACGTTCAGTTTGTACATGTAGATGCCCCATGACCATGTCGATCATTGGGCTTGTTTGACAATACTTCACCACCCTGGTCAGTGCGGGTTGGTGACAGGTCCAGATATCAGTCGCCACTGATGTTAAAACTCAGATCGCTGGGTTCATAGCCAATTTATAAAGCACCCTTAAACATTCGTTCTCAGGGAGCAATGTACACTTTGGAGCCCAGTGTGAACGGTGCTAAAGATGGATAGGGCGGGTTCTGCTAGCGTGCTGTTTGTATTTTACCCTGTCACAAGGCGTGGGGGAAGGGCACACGCACTGGCATGCTGCCAGTCATGCATGGCCGCATTTATCTTTAACCCCAACACTACCCGCGGTGCGAGTGACTCATTAAGGACTCGGCTGACCTCACCGGTGGCCCTCGACGAGCAAAAGCCAGGGCCGAGCTGAGACACAGGCCCAGGGGCCACACAACGGAACCGGCCGCTATCTCAGACCTCTCCTCCTTGAAGGAAAACAGAATGCACAAGTAGTTATTTCGCGGAGAAATCAACCGAGACTGCTGCGTGTCCCAGGCTGCTGCTCGGTAAGAGTTTGAAGCTTTGGTAATGAGGAATAGAGTTTAACATCACGGGCACGCGCCCCATTATCGCACCCGCTGTAATGTCGCCGCATTGACGTCACATTGAAATGTGCAGGAGTGATGTCGCGGTAATGTCACCGGAGTGCTATAAAGTCTAACGTCTCATTAACAGAGCTTCACACTCACGCCGGACAGCCCAGAGCACACTGCCCTGGTGTCGTATCTGCAGGATAATAGCTGCCGAGCTCTGCAGTGAGCTTTCCGGGTTGTAGCGCCGTCTTGTTCGGCACGACGTCCATCCCACTGAACAGCGCGCGGTTTACAACCCCAACCGCACGTCGGAGACCCACGCACGCAGCACAGCCGTCAAAATCTACGCAGTTGTAACACATTATTTGGTGATGCTGCTGCTGCGATGGCAAGCGGTGCACAATCATAAAAATAACACGAAACTCTCAACACGTTCGTCAATAAAGAGGAAAAAATTGATCCCATTGGAACATAAAGAGGTGAGACAGAGAGAGTTGTTGTAAGAGCCGCTTACTCTTTTGGGTCGCGTCATTCCTTTACATCCAGGGGGCAAATGAGTCAAGGTAATGGTGACAGCACCGGATCGCATAATGTCAACTCCCACCGCGCCACCTTCCCCCCACTAACCGTGCCACGGTGGGCACAAGGCGGTCGTACGGTGCTGCACGGGGGAGCCGTGAGTCCCCGTGTCCGCGTGTAAATCTGCGACGCTATCGACGCGCGTCTCCGCGCGCCGCCGCGTGCCCGGGCACCAGAGGCGTAATGGAAAGCGGCAGCTGAAATCACAGCAAATGATTTGCGTCGGTAAATAATGCAACCGCTTGTAATTTGTATTTTGCTGGGACGACGACGTGGGCATTCGAGCGGACGCGTGACGAGCCCGCGCCCGAACCCCGGGCCCTCCTGCCTCTGTCACTCACGCGAAATCGCTTGACCCCTATTGCGCCCCCCCCCACTCCTTTGCTCGCCTGCGTGGCACCACCCTCCCCCAACATGCCACCACCACCAGTGTGTGTCCACCCCCACTGTACCGCTCTCTCGCTCTCTCTCTCTCTCTGCTCCCCGTCCACCACCGCTGCCCTCCAATCACCTCCACTTTCCGCCCGAGTGCCCAACATTGGCATTCGAGCAGAAAATGCCACACTTTGAAAAATACAATTCTAAAGGAGGGGGGCGGAAATGAAAAAAAAATAAACGGATCAAAATTCCATTTGAAAGGCAGCGCAGCTCTCACCGCGAATGAGTGAATTACACCGGCGCCGTTCAATTAACGCGCAGCTGAATAATGAGACGGGGTTACGAAGTGCTAAATTTGGCAAAATCGCTGTAATGCGAGGCCACGCTGGCTGTGCGTGCGCGGCTGCAAAGAGTTTTTCAAAGTTTGCATTTTCAAGGGCAGTGAGATGAAGATGGTGGAGGGGGTTATTCATTTATTATTTTCCGAACCACAAAAGCGTAAAATTTGAAGGGGGTGGGTAGGGGGAAGCATAGCTCATAGGACTTGCAAAACAGATAAGTGAACCTCTGAAGCACTCTTTATGTGTGCCCGTCTCGGTGGGTAACTGCCGTACAAATGAAGCGAATGATGCCACTGTCGAGTCAGTTTGGGAGCAGTTGAAGTGGAGGGGGAGCGGCTGAAGGGGAGAGGCTGAAGAAGAGGGGAATGGCTGAACAAGAGGGTGCCGCCGTGAGGAAAGAGGGGGGTCAGGAGCCGAGGGATAAGGGAGGGGAGGGCCAGGGGAGGGCCAGGGGTGGGCGGGCGGGTGGGGGTAGCGGTGGAAGGCAGCCAAGCGTGGAAGAGAGGCAACAAGAGGCCGCGGTCCCCCGCAGCTCCCCGCTTCTAATCGCGGTTCTCAGAGCCATTTCAGATTGGAAACAATGCGCCCCCACCCATCCCATCCCACTCCCCATCCCCCAACAACTGCCGCCCCACTGCACACGCCCTCTGTCCACACCTCCCTCTACCACCCCCCCCCCTTTCTCCCCATAGCCATCCCAGAGCCCGCTCGTGCGCGCACACCGCCTTGTGTTCGTGGCCGATTGCGAAGGTCCCCAAATGACAGTTTGTGATTTAAGAGGGCCACACGCCCACAGAACACAAAGCAGTAACATGCTACGGAATGAATGGACTGTTCCTTCCGAAGGACTGCAAAAGGCCGCGCGGCGAGAGTCTCGCCGTAACGGGGAGTCGCACGGCGATTTGATTTGGAAGAGCTGGGTAATAAAACGGCGGGCTGCACATGTGCGTGAGGGGCGGTGGAGACGGCAGACATCTGCGGGAACGATTTGAAATAATGTCACACCGACCCAATTTTTAAGATTACCTTTCAGTCCTACGTTCGGCGTTTTTATAGAGCGAGTCGTAAATGTGTGCGCTCGTAAAAGGGTGTCTGCATGTACTCACAAAAGTTTGGTGGTCGCTATTTCCACGAAATATCCGTATACCGCAAATTGCTTTGTTGTGAGAGAGAGAAAAAAAACCCACCCCTTTGCCGACATTTTTGTAAATGACGAGAAACTCGTGATCCAGAAAAGTTAATAGTTTGGCGCAGTAGCCTATACTCAACACGTTGGCTCTGCCAAGACATCCCGCGATGAACACCCAATCGCCCTGCTAACACTTAGTTGGCTAGCACGCAAAATCCATCCACTGCTATAATTTCACTCCACTGCTCAGAAACCATCAACTCCGAATGCTCCGTCCTTCCGCTAACACTCCACCTCATTGCTAACACTCCACTAAATGCGAACAGATAAAAATTCACCCGCTACTGAAATTCCACACCACACAATCCACTGCACCATCTATGTGAATACTCCATAGCTAATACTCCTAGCCACAACGAACACTCCACCATACTGCTAAGACTCTATACAGTTCTAATGCTCCACTCCTTTGTTTACAAGTCCACCGACTGCTAACATTCTAACCTTCATACAAACTATCCAACCAAAGCTAACACTCCACCCACAGCTAACACTCCACGAGTTGCTAACACTCCATTGTACTGCTGACACTCCACCCATTGCTAACACTCTAGGAGAATGTACTCACCAGACTCTGTTTGTTTATTGAGCCATAAAGACCATAAACGTCTCTCCTTTACCGTGGGTGTCAAAGGTCCTCGATCCGTAGTCAGAGAGAGCGGCAGCAACAACAGCAACAGCAGAGCAGTGTGGGGCACAATTTCTCAGATAATGAGATCACGCCGGTCGGCCTGCACGGACGTCGCCATCACTGGCCCCACAAGTGGCCCAACGTAGCAATTGTCAAGGATCACTGGCTGACCCTGTACAATCTTGCTTGTGCCGAATGTCAGGTTTGACTCTGCTGGCCCCAAATTTAGGATGCGGCCCGGGCAGCTATCATCCATGTAGGGATGGTTGTCTTGACAGCCAGTCGGAAAGGGGATCACAGGATTGAGGTTCAGTCGAGAAGCGGGTTAGAAATGGGGTCAGCCAAGGTGGCCGGATGGCTTCAGAGGTTAGAGTGCTGAGTTGGCACCGCTGAGAGCCAGTGTTCGAGTCTGGGTTTCAGCTGCTTGTGATCATTACAAGTATTATTATCGTCTTGCCAAGCCATGCGACAGTCACTTCATCATCAGCGTGGAGGGAGGGCCCTAAGTCCACCGTCGAGTCCGGTCAGGGGCCACTCAATGTGCGACACAGTATGTCACTGACCACATCCACAGAGTGGGTTGTGGTCACTTTGGCCCCAGGTGTGGAGGTTGGCTGCACGCACAGACCATGGGTGGTACGGAACCTGCTTGAGATAAAAATGGGTTTCTCAAGCACCATGAGGTGATGGTCCAGCCCCGTCACCAGTAATGTACAGAGACTCATAGGCTTCCACAGAGACGTACGTAGACCAAGAAGTAATTAAAACAGGTTTTCGCGTATATCGAATTTGACGGTCTTAGCCCGGTAACCAATGGCTGGGCAAAAATTAACCCCGTAAAATGTTATTATGCACTTAATTTGGCTACAGTTCCAGCACTCAGAATAAAAGTATTGGTTTTACTGTCGCGCAATGAACAAGACATTTATTTTTCCGGGCACGTGGAAAAGTGCCGCCGTCTTCTGTGGTGTGTGGACCAAAGGTCACTTGAAGGGATCCACCCTCCACGGGTCATTCTCTCGCACAAAGGGTGGCCACTGCACTGCGAGAGATCGGAATGGATTCTCCGTCCCTTGCCACGACGCTGATCGCACAATCGGGATGAAATTGGGGCAAAATGACAACAACAATAGAAGAAATGGGGGTCAGGCACCTTCCTGCATCGCGTCCCCTCTCCGTCATCCACAAAACCCCAGCGGGAACGAATTTTACATCAACAGCTCAAGCAGCCTCCACTTGTTCCGACCCCCTGTGGCACAGATACCTCGTTAATTGTAATTAATTATTGCCACGAAATAATAAATAGTGGCGACCTCCTGCTGTTCCCGTAGCGTTTTAATAAGGCGCTGTGAACACCACAAACGAAATCTTACCGAAATCCTGCAAAGGCCACATGCATTGCTATGGGCAGGAGGGACCACCCGGTTGGAGGTGGAGCACGCGAGGCTAACCAACTCACCAAGCAGCCACGAGTGGTCCTATCCCTAACCAATTCACCAGCCAGCCACTAGTGTCCCTTTCTCTACTTTAACACGTACGCTTTCGCGACCAGTATTATTCATAATAAAAGGTTTGTGGGTTCCTTTCTCTAACCAACTAGCCAACCTTCCGAGTTTTCTATCCATAACACTAACCAACCAGTCACTAGTACGAGCCCTCTCACTGAACCCAATCCTACCCAACCAGCCAGGAGTACTCATCCTCCCACTGGCCCTAATCAACTTGCCAACCATCACCAATCTTTCCCACTAACCCCTCCCACCCCCTAAACCCACCCTCTGGGCGCTTTGACAAATCCACTCTTTTCACTTTTTGTTCACTTTTCAGTTGTGACGGTCACTGCCCTCCCCCAATCACCCCCCACCCCGCTCTTCAAAGCGAGCCGGTGACCATCGGCTGATCACAGGGAAATGAAACTCGAGAGGCGCTCGTCAAAGCTTCGCTCCGTGGACAGGACCCGCGCCAGGAACGTCAGATTATTAAACAAACATTTGGGTTGTTACCGAATAAGCCACGTTATTAGTGGATGGGCTATAAAAGCACACACCACGCATTTGCTTCTAATGCATCATCCATCATCCTCTTATGGGTTTAAAAACCATGACGAACAATTGAAATGCTGGCCATGTGGATCGGATTTTAAACCAGAGACACGAAACCAGAGCTCCTCCCCCGTGGAGCCCACACTGACTGCTGTGTTCACGAGCGCCTATGAAGGCGACTGGCATACCGTACGAGAGAGGGTGATATGTGCCAGAACCACATTAGTCTCCCCAGTTTTTGACGTTTTAAACACCGCACCAGATACTGCGTCGCTCTCAGGGAAGCTCAGAACCGGTTCAGATAATAATAAACCACTCATGTAGGTGATGGCTGGGAATCTAACCTAGGTCAGTTGCGTTATTAGTGCAGAGCGCATGCCACAAACACTGCCGCTCCACCCTAACCTAGGGAAACAAAGAGAGAGATTCCGTATAGCCTGTAACAGACTGTTGGGACAAGTGCTGTTAGCGAGCACGTATGATGGCCGGCACGGCACACAAGGGGTGGGTGGCCAACACCACACCCGGCCGCCTTTGTCTCCCAGTGGTGATGTTTACACACCACACCAGGTACTCATTTGAGACTGAGTCGACCTAGGGGAGGCCCAAGACCGGTTCAGTTAATCGTCACCGGTGTTGGTGGCCTTGAGCAGGAATCAAACCGGGCTGCCAGGTTTATAGCACAGCGCGCAAACCGCTACGCCACCGCTCCCCCCAAACACACACACTCACACGCAACAATGGCAGCTATTGTTAGTCAGGCTAGAGATGAGACATAAAACACACGCACACACATTGCCTTGGCCCATAATTACGACAGGTTTTGAATGAGACATTTAGTAGCACAATGCACGTGCCCGTCCCATGACAGGAATGCAGGATTGCTGCCTGTGTGTGTGTGTACATATGTACACGTACAGTCGCTTTGTCAATCCACTGCTGGATGAAGGCCGCCTCGCCACACCGTTGCGGGTCGTTGGGGGTTTATTTGAGCAAGCTTCACCATGCTGGTCATTGCGGGTTGTTGAAGTCGGGGGAGCATAGATGTGGGAGCATAAAAAGTAGACTACAATAACTGATACTCTTGGTTTTTCGGTAAAGTAACGTAGGTTAAAAATGAAATAAAAATTAATAAAAATAAAATAATAAAAATCACGACGTTTCGGAGGCAACACAAGTCTCCGTCATCAGGTGGGACCGTCACAGCCAGATTTGCTGTATCATGGTATCAAGATACAGAAAATCTGGCTGTGACGGTCGTGATATTTTATTATTTTATTTTTATTAATTTTAATTCCATTTTTACCGACGTGACTTTACCGAAAAAACTAAGAGTATGAATCCTTGCAGTCACGAAAGCTTCAAATCTAGAATACAATAACTGATTTGGCTCCACTGCACCTCCGCTGCAAACCACGTAGCCCCACCGCCTATAACACATGTCACGCATGTTGGTTGCCTATGGAAGCACAATCTAGGCTCATAGCCTGCTTAGCTTCTGGGATCTGACGAGACCGGGCATATTCCGGGCGATTTGGTCAACGTGTTGTGTGGGGAGCGGTGGCGCAGCAGTTAGCGTGCTACGCTACAAACCCAGCAACCCGAGTTCGATTCCCGCTCATGGCCCACCAACACCAGTGACGATTATCCGAACCAGTCCTGGGCCTCACCTAGGTCGACTTAGCCTTAAATAAGTACCTGATGTGGTGTCTAAACATTGCCACTCGGGAGAAAGAACTGCTTTTTGCGTTTCGTTTGTTGTCCTTCCCCCGCACCTGCTATTAGCATGGTTGGTTACATATGGTGCGAAATAAGTTCAGCATACAATACATACAAACATAAAGGCAGCCAAGCATAGTGCTGGCCACCCATCCCCTGCAGTGCCGTGTCGACCTTTATAGGTGCTCGCAAACAAAAGCACTTGTCCTTTGAGTCTGTTAAGGCAACACGGTGAATCTTTAGCTTTGTTGTAGGTATATACACGTTGTGTACACTTACAGGATATTAATAGCAAAAAAGAATTGCTATTCACTTGCATGGAAAGAAATAGGTACTGGGGCACACACAGTCACGTGCACTGTTCGCAATTAAGGGTGTCACATTGCGAAGGCTCATTAGGCAGGAAGGGAAAGGAGCGAAAAAATATTATTATACACACACTAAATCATACACATATGTACAGGGCACATTGACATATATATACAAAGATAAAGATCCCCCGTATAGCCTTAACAGACTGTAGGGGCAAGTGCTGTTAGCGAGCACCTATGAAGGCCGGAACGGTACACGAGGGGGTGGGTGGCCAGCACCACGCCCGACCACCTTTGTCTCCCCAGTGGCGATGTTTACACACCGCACCAGGTACTCATTTGAGGCTGAGTCGACCTAGGGGAGGCCCAGGACCGGTTCAGATAATCGTCACTGGTGTTAGCCGTGAGCGGGAATCGAACCTGGGTCGCCAGGTTCATAGCGCAGCGCGCTAACCGCTACATGTATATATACATGCACACATGTATATATACATGTGTGCATGTATATACACATGCACACACACGCACTATGTCTGATAGAATGTAGTGGAGGACAAGTGCTGTTAGTGAGCACACATGAAGGCCACTCACATGCACACGCATCAATACACACAACCATGAACACTCATGTATTCATGCACACACACTCACACAGATAAATATACATTCCAAAAACGGGTTTATTTTCAGCCGGGTCTGTCTGGGTTGACGACCCCATAATATTTCTGCACTCGGCACACCACATCCAGTATACCTCTCACGATGGCTGTGGCTGTATTACCTCCATGGCTGTGGATGTGCGTACCACTGCATCCACCGATCCGAGATACATATATAAGTTCGGATAGCAATCACCATTGATGTTAGCCGTGGCCCGGAATCGAACTCGGAATGCCGAGTTCATGACAAAGCTGCGCTAACCAATGCACCACCGCTCACGTATGCATATCATACACACACAAAACACAGATACAGACACAAACACACGCAGACACAAACACACGTGAGCACGTGTGAAAGGTCAGTCGAGCGCCGAAAGGTCGCGCCGACGTCCGATTGCATTTGAGTAATAACCGCGGCAGCGTTGGCTGCAGCACCGCCACAGATGCTCGAGTAGCTCTGGATGCTGCAGTGAAGGAGCGGCACATTCAGCAAATGGGTCCAAGGGTCGCCAAGTATCCGGGCTAAATTCAAAACTATTTACTGCTTATCCTAATCCGGCCGCACCTGCTGTATTACAGCCTTTTAGTTAACAATCCGTAACTATGTCCAGGATTGGGCCATTCAAACCGCGAACCCTCCACCCCCCTCTCTGCTCTTCTCTCCGCCATGCCACGCGTGTGATGGTCGAGCAAGCACTGTGGTGGGAGGCAAGGGTTGGTGGATCACGTAGAGATTTACAAATCTCACAAACTCGCTGGGCTGTGCGCTGACCAGGGAGATGGCAGCAGCACAGCAAGTGGGTTTGTGAAACTGTCCGTGCGGATGTTTTAGTTGTACCCCTTTCATATGTCTGGTGGGTTTTCTCCAGCTACTTCGGCTTCCTTGCACAATAAATAGAAGGAATAATAATGGCACTTAATTATCCAGCCTCACTGAATTAAAAAAAAAAACTGTTGTCAGGAGGATCATGTTACATTTGGATGTTGGGCCAATTTGAGTGGCGATGTTTGGTTGGCATGGATCCCTGTACGATTAATGGATGGGCCCCTGTGTAATTTACCACTCGCATTCGGTGCCTGGTGCCCAGGCCCCATCCAACCCCGTGAGCCTTGCTGCACATGCGCTACCTGGACACCCATACCTGCACCACTGTGCAGGACTCTCTTCAAAGAGAGTCTTGAGACTCAGCGAGGCCGTCAATGCTGGTGGAAGGGCCTCCGCTGGACAGAGCTCTCGAGATTCCCTCTGGAGGGTATTTGGCCAACTATTCCACGCTGACCAGACGTGTTTGAAGAGGTGGGTGGGCGTACCCACACATTGACTTACTGTGGCGCACCCATTTTTTAAAAATCCTTTATATTAAGTTCACTTGCTTGCTTGCGTGCTTGCTTGCTTGCTTACGACCTTGCAAATCTTTCGGTCGTTTTTTAACCCACTTCCCGTGATCCAATCGGGCTGACATTTTGCACACAGACTCGTTGCGCGTGACAATTAATTTTCGTGAAATTTTTTTTCCATAACTTTACACTTTTTAGGAAAAAAAAAATTCTATTTAATTACCAATTGCTTAATGGTGGCAGGCAATCATCTGACCCATAGGTGGCAGCCATCTCAAGCCAGAGGACGAGAGGACTCTAGCCGCCACGCATATAAAGGATTTATAGTGAAAAACTTTGTTTTTACGGGTTAATTTTTTTCTCTACAGGTAAAGCCCACTGAGCCATATGGCTCTTTTTCAGAAGCGATCTCGCCACAAATTATATCTCAACGAAGTGGCTTATCACGTGGAAATTTATAGCAACCAAATACTCTAAATGCACGTCGATTCTAAACGTGGAGTGAACAACCAGAAGACCCGGAGAAAAAAGCACGCAGCCACAGGGAGAACATGCAAACTCAAAATATACAGCAGGCATCAGGGTCGGAATCGGAATCGAACCCACGTCCTCCTGTATACCAGGCAAGGTAGTTAACATCTCGCCACGCACGGTGGCGAGGTGCTGGGTGAACAGAGGAGATTTAAGAAACTTGCACCATTGTTTCGAGTGTCGCGCCGCGAGGTGGAATCGAACCGGCGACCTCTAGAATTGCAAGCCCGGTGCGCCACTAACCATTACAACCACAGCAGCAGCGTCCCGTCCTCGATAAATAAATTGCATTATTATTATTATTTCACAAGAGCGCTACAGCTTCGAAGGCTCCCCGGGTAAATAAGTGAATATATTAAGCGAATGCAAAAGGCCACAGTTTTCACTGAGCTGTCAGTGCAATTAGGCGGCCTCAAAAAGGGGGGGGGGGTCTTTTTTTAAGGATTATTATAATACACATGCTGTGCATACACTCTCTCGCTCTCTCTCTCACACACACACACACACGCGGGTCGCCGTGTGTACACACACATCGCACGTGTGTTTGCGTTACCCTTACCCTCATTATAGAATAAAGCTACGACCCCGTCGCGCACAGCATCTGGAGAGCACCGCTGAATGCAGCCGACTTATCTTCCACGATCAATTAAAGGCGGCTAAACTGACTAGACGACGTACTAGGCCGGTGTGCGAAGGGGGTTAGCTGGTACCATCTGGGGTGGCAAACACTCATCGTGTCCACCATAAGCCGTGTCCACCATGGGCAGTGTTCACCATTAACAGAAAGCTGTGTGTATATAGCATCTGTTTTAACACACCATATATATTGTCATATTCTGCATATCATAGTCTTATTTTATTCCAATACGATATACTCTATGAAGCGTACAATTATACCTTTATTATACTTAAATTTTCTGATAAACACTATCACTCGAGACTTGCTATCACGCAAATTTATAATCTAGAGATACAAACCTTCAATAACATTGTTATCAGAATTTGCCAACCAGGGTGGTACCGAAAAGCCACTTTGGGACAATGGCACAAAGGGCCACACAAGTTCCTAAATCGAAGCGGACTGGCTTTGACCAATGATGGGTCCTTGTTCATGGCGATCCATTTATAGATACTCACCGATTTCTCACGACTTTCTCAAATTGCAGGTTGTCAGAAAATCGCACACGCTATTTTGGAATGCAAAGTGTATCAGGAGAGTGTGAAACAATTTAACAACAGAAGTGTAGAGGTTTCAAATGAAAATGTAGTTGTGTTATTCCTATCAATTCTCTGCTCAGAAGCGTGGAGAGAGAGATGGCATGCTTCAAATTACACTTACAGAGAGAACATGGATTATACAGAACACAATGCGGGTTAATGGAATCATCCACACGATTCATAAAATTAAATGAGCTCGGGCAAAACACGTGTCACGGCTAGAAGGGATTATACACTGGTCAACACACTTTTTCTGGCATAAGGTATTCCAACGGTTTTAATGTAATTTTGGGGTGCTGATTCCAAATCTGGCATCAGTTTTTGTCTATCACATCAGGTTTTTGAGATATCAAATATTGCATTTTCAATAAAAACTGCAGAAGAAAAATATTAAATAAATGTGGATATCTACATAAAATTATATTATAAACACACTATCCTAAAAATACAGCACCATATTTTAACACTAAAGCAGTCACTGACTCGCAACAACTTGCAATCATAAGTGACAGAGTTAATTTCGGGTAAAATCAATGAAAATGGGGTATGCCGATAGCATAAAAATGAGATGTGATAGAGCAAATCTGAGATCAGATTTGGAATCAGCACCCTGAAATTAGTCTAAAACAGCTGCAAAAGTCCAGGCCAGAATTTTTTTTTTTTACCAGTGTTATGAACCATGGAGAAGAAGAGGAAGAATGACGGAGTGGCAGCCAAGGAATGGAACGCATTGAGACCAAGGAGATGGAGCGATGAAATCAACTCGCGTGCAGGTTTGCTGGATGGATCGTTGCCTCGCAGTACCGAGAGAGGTGGCGGCTTGGGGGGGAAGCGGGAGGGGGGCGGGGCATTCCTTCATCCAGCAGTGGATTGACCATGAACTGATGGTTGTGATCTATAAATGGATCGCACTATATTGTTAAGTCCAAGCCCCCTAACCGGGCGCAACGCGGTCGAGTTGGATCCGCGCTCGTAGAGAAGCGGAGACGAGACCAATTAAAACCCACCCTCAGTGATGTGTCGAGAGATATTCTTCCCACCTCGAGACGCATTACGTTGCTGTGCAAGTCTAAATAAAGCTAAAGCTACGCAGTGCACGGGTCATTGCACGGGAACTGCTGCACTGTACGGTAGTAGGAGCTGTGGCGCAGTGATTAGCGGCGCTGCGCTACGAACCCGGCGGCCCGAGTTCGATTCCTGTTCACGGCTCACATGTGTGACGAATATAATGAACCAGTCCTGCGCCTCCCCCATAGGTCGACTTAGCCTTAAATGAGTACCCGGTGCACTTGGGAGGCAAAGGCAGCCAGCTGGATGTGCCTTACCGGCCTTAATAGGTGCTCGCTAACCGCACTTGCGCCAATAGTCTGTGATTAAGGCTATACGGGGATCTTTTTTTTGCCTGCCAGGGAGTGGCAATGTGTACAGAATTTACCATGCCATGCAACTACAACAACAGCCACCTTGTTTGACACTGGTTGTCCATCTGGCGCGATATATGTATTTGCCTTTAGCAGAATCAACTCGGAATGCGTCCGATCTCGAAGATAAGCGGTGTTAAACCAGTGTAGCCGAAGGATGGGTGACCAGCGTGCGTTTGCGGGTGGTTATAGGCTGCTGACGGCCTCCGAGTGGTCGGGCAGCGGATGAGGCAGCGCAGAAAAATCAATCGTTGTCCTGTACTCTTATGCGCCCGGTATATCTACGCTCCCACAACTTCACCGACACCGCAATGACCAGCATGGTTATGCTCAGAAAACTCCTCGCGAACCGCATGGCGTGGGGCAGGCTCTCATCCAGCAGTGGATAGGTTGTGCATGTATTGGTACGTGCATGTATCCGACAGTACCTCCCCAGACTTGTATTCCTAATGATTCCTAATGATGACACGTGGATAGTACGCGTCCATATATGCCCTTTACTACGTGGAGGGCGGTAGTGTCGCGGTTAGCGCTACGCTGCGCTACGAACCCGGCGAACCCTCCCCTGTCCCGTCCCAAGTTCGATTCCCGCACACGGTCACCATCAGTGACGATTATCTAACCAGTCCGGAATATAAAGGCGGTCGGACGTGGTGCTGGCCACCCCCTCGTGTGCCGTACCGGCCTTCATAGGTGCTACTCGCTAAAAGCACGTGCCCCAACAGCATGCCAAGGCTATAAGGTGCATCTCTGTCTGATACGCTATGTATTTGACGCGTGCGCGCAGCTTGTACGATGTATTTGATCTTGCATACTTGCGCGTGAATTGTACACTCATGTAATAATACACTCAAGCATTGTACGGCATCTACTTCCACATACCACGGGAATATTCGCCTGCACCCATGCCTCCTGTACTTGCGCGAGAATCTTCTATTCGCCAGCGTCACACTCTGCAGGAGGTGAATTACTCGGTTGACTGACAACGATGACGATGATGGGGGGTACATTTGTAAGCGTGTATTCGCACCAGAACTGGGAGCAGCGATGTGGAACTTTT
>NW_024705051.1:0-9456 GCF_018977255.1 Callorhinchus milii
CTCTCTCTTTCTCTCGTCTCTCTCTTCCCGCCTCTCTCTTTTCCGTCTCTCTCTTCTCCGCCTCTCCCTTCTCCGCCTCTCTTTTCTCCATCTCTCTCTTCTCGCGCTCTTTCTCCCCGCCTCTCTCTTCTCCGCCTCTTCTTCTCGTCTCTCTCTTCTCTGCCGCTCTCTTTCTTCTCTGCTTCTCTTCCCGCCTCTTCTCTCTCCGGCACTCTCTTCTCCTTGGGTTTTTGCAGAAACTCACCCATCTGCACACTCAGGGCATCGGCTTTGGAGCTCTGGGCGGTCTCTTTCTGGCTCCTCTCCACGCTACAGTGGTCATTCTCCACTGCCACTGATCCCATGGGCGAAGGTGGCAGTGGAAAGAGGAGGAGTTGGGGAATAATCCTGTTGATAAATTCCATGCAGGAGCCGCTGTTTGAGCGCAGACTCATTTTTGGGGATTGTGATGATTGTTCCGAGCCTGTTTTGGGAGAGGTGTGCGATTTCTTTGGAGATTTCCCTCCCCATTGTCAGTTGCTCCTCATTAACAATATGATTGTCATCTTTGCATTCCTCATTGGGTCCAGAAAAACGACAATCTTCATTTGAACGTTCTCTCGCCGAGTTATTCACTTGTGGCTGCTTAGTTTCCTGGATTTCTACAGCTCCACTATCATCAATAACAACCTTTTCTGGTTTCAGATTCAACTTTCTACCAGCACTTGCCTGGCATGCTCTCAATTATTTTAGAGCTAAAAGCTCCTCCATTTGTCTCACCAATTGTTCGCGAATTTTCAAACTCGGCACATCCGCGTGGCCGCTTTTTTCGGAGCAACCGCTCCCAATCAACGACCACCTCTCTCCCAACGGTGTCAGCAGTGTCGCTTTACGAGGACGACCTCTCTTCCTCTTCGCGGGGGCTCCGAACCCTCGCAGGACTGCACGCCATTTGGATCGGCCCGCGCCTCCCCTTCGCTGACCACCACTGCTCCCGCGAGAGCCCCGGACCATGCCCTCAATCCGGCACAGTGCTCCAGCGGCACGACCACGCCTCGTTCGCCTCGCCGTCTGCCTCACCAAGGCAAGAGACCGAATCATGAATCTGCGCCCTCCTCCAAGCGCACGCCGTCGAATCTTTGTCACTGCGCCAATGACGGCGGTTGCCGGGGCCTGGTTACCACTCGGCACGGGGCTTGCCGACGTTTGCTTTGGCACAATGTGAGGGACGGCTGGCCTGCGTTGTTACCGACTGGTTCGAGCATAGGCGGGTACTTGCGGGGGCGTCCACGTCGTCTCGGCAAAGGGGGAACCGACGGGATGCCGTCGCCCGCCCGGCCACGTGCCTCATTTGTGGCGGCCACATCTGTCTCTTCGTGTAGGAGCGCTTCTGCTTGGGCAAGGCCTCTTCCGCAGCCGACTGCTGCAGTGTCTTGCGCGGTCGCCTCTCTTCTTGGCACCGCCGCCGCTGCCAAGACGGCGGCGGCGGCGACAACAACGGCGTCGCCTTTCGGAGCTTGCAGAACCGACTGCTGCTTTGGCCCAACATGGGCGCCTTCATTGAAGGCCTGCCTGCGCTTCAGCGGCACCTTGCCCTGCTTCTCTGCAGGTAGGCGCTCGGCGGTGTGAATCCTTGCACCATGCGCCTGCGCAGAAGCTTGTTGAAGCGCCACATACCATTTGGTATCAGCTCCTGCTGCTGCCTCGCACTGAAGCCACACGTTCCTGGCATCGCACCCGCGCACGATGACACGAGGGACGATGGCGGTGACTTTGGAGACTCCAATACGCTGCACCGCAGGCCCAGAGCAGCCAGCAGCCTGTGCTTCTTGAGCGTCTGCACGGATAGCCCAACTTCCGGAAGGGACCGAACGCTCCATTCCGGAGAAACCCGGCCCGGCTCGACCACGGGCAATGAGCTCGGCACCGCCCCGCTCGATATTCTGACGTCTTTCAGGCAGACTCTCTCCACCTCCAGCTTAATCTGCTTGAGTGACGGTCGTTCTGGGCCGGACCTGTCGAATGGCCTCTTACCGGCCAGATGGCCGGGGCGTGGGCAGGCGGTCGGGTTTGCCTCGCCGGCCGTGCCGAACGAGTGCATCGAGTGAGGCCAGTCGCAGGGTTCCGTCTGCACGAACGCGACACCGAGAGTAGTGGGTGAGGCGGCGAGTCCGGGCCAAGCAAGCGGTTTGTGTGATGCAGCCTGTCAGGCACCGTGGCGTCGGGCGGCTGTTGAGGCGGAGAGGCCACACACTCGGCGGAGCGTGAGACGTCGGGACCGGGTGCCGTGCAGGGGCCCCGGCCTCAAACAACCCAAGCGCGCCGTCCATCTGCAGGATCTCGGCCAGGGTCTGCACCTCGCAGCCCTGGCTGATGGGTAGGAGAGTTTGGAGGTGTAGCAGAATCAAGCAGCGGCAGGAAGGTGTGCTTCGGAGCCTTGGGGGTAGAAAGAGCGACAGGTATGGAGTGCAGGTTAGCGTAAGTAACCCTGCGACGTGTTCATTACAATGGTGACAGACGATAACCCGCTACCGAACGCGCAGTGACGTCACCACAAAGCTCATAACAAAGCTTAGCTGCACTTTGAGGCCCAGTGAATTGTCGAGCGCTCACTGGCAGAAGATCACAGGACAGACCCATGTGATATCGGTTAATGGACCAAGGTTTTCCACTCTGCCAGCTCGCCTTTGCATGAACCATTTTTGTTGTTGTTATTGTTTGAACTGCTGCTACCGCCCGCATTACTGGCAGGTGCACGACGGAGCGCGTGGTTGCGTTCGAGCAGCTCCTGCAGAGTGCCGCTGCAAGCGGCCAGCACGCAGCGGTGAGCGCGCAGCGCACTTCCCTCCACCAGCAGCGTCACGTCGCTCAGCGGTTGACCGCCGTCCTGCCGCTGGCGTCGAGCGTGCGAGTAGTGACGCACTGTGACACGGATCGCTCTTGCACACGTGCTCCTCCCTCACGTAGCTATGGTCGTTGCTGGCACCGTCCTGCGTGGGTGACGTAGCCAGACCCATCGGCAATGTCGCCAGCGACGTTATAATTATTGGCGAGTAGCGGCATGAGCAGCATTAACAGCCGAATAAAAATAGTAGCTGCATAATAAGAATTACTAGCAGCGCAGCAAAAGCAGCAGTAATGACATCAGAATTACGAAAGCAGTAGCAGTAGTGACATTATGTTTATTAGCAGCAATAGCAGCAGCAATGACATCAAAATAACTTAAAGCAGCAGCAGCACTACCAATGGAATCAGCAGCATCTATAGCAAATGTAAAGTAATCATTGTCTACTACATTAGCAGCAACATCAACACCAGTGACATCAGCAACAGTAGAATCGGTGGAATAAACAGAAGCAGAATACACAAGAGCAGTCGTTTCAAAAACAGCAGCATCAATACAACATTCACAAACATAACAGCACACTAGCACCAATTCACAAATCTTAATAAACGAAATTAGATATGGCATTAAAAAAAGATTTAATTTTGAATATCAGGTCCAATCAATTGTACTGCGTTTCAAGGACCACCCTGTGTGAACCTTTCTCCACAGGAATAATCTGGCTGGCCAAACAACCACAGACACAAAATGGTAAAACTTCAAACCCGTCAACATGAAAGAGTTAATGAAATGTGCTCCCGGGCCATCCGAAGTGGCCATCAGATCTATTTCTATATATAGATGCGGTGCTATCCATGTGTAATCCACAGATTTTGAACGTGGGCGAGTGGATCACGCAGAGATCACTGTGCGCTGTGAGACTCCCAACCTGCTAGGTTGCGTGGTGGCCAGAAAGTGGAGTACAGCAAATGGGTTGCCGATCTCGTGATTAAGTATTTGTGGGTTACACCCTCTTGTACAAATGGGTTTTTCTCTGTGTCCTTGGGGGTTTCCCCCCCACCTTCAGACGTACAAGAACTTGATTAGAAATTTGCCAAACGTCTCAACACAGTGAAAAATAAAATGCGCTGCCAACTGCCACAAACGCTGAAAAACCCCTGCGGCCGCTTTTACTGCGACCGCTTCAAGAGCTGCTGCGAGGCTCGCCGGTGGACAGACCAAGAGCTGCGGAGAACGTACAATGGGACCCCACCGATTAAAAAAACACTCCCACCTTGGTACTGCTGTCATGACACGGGCCACACGTCGAAACGAAACCCTGCACATCCATGTACATGCCTGAAAAAGAAATAAGCCAAAGTTTCAGTCATCGGCAGTGAATGTCACGATTACGTATTGTCCACAGCCCACTCGCGCTGTCGCATGACTAAATGTCCGAGTTCAAAAGTACTTTGGGGTTCTGTTCTGCTGACAAGATGACGTTGTGATCAGTGCCCTTAACGTTACAATCTCAAGTTTGTGAGTTCACGTCCGGTTTGTTTGTCGACTAAGCACATCGTCACTATCATGATCATCATCATCGTCGTCATCAAAATAATTCCAACAAGAAGCATCATTTCGTGGTAAAGTACCTACAGAGACCACACATACCCGGCCACATGTGGTTTTGCCTGAGGGCCCTGTAAGTGTTGATGGTCGAGTGGTGCTCCCGGTCCGTCTCGTGATAAGCGCGATGATGCTTCTGCGGAGGTCCTTTGTGTACAGGTCCATGGACGCACTGTCGGCAGCCGTCAGCTCACCCAGAGTAGCGGTGGCAGCAGAGTCTTGGTAGAGACTCACAGGCGGCGACGACGGCGTGGCACTATCAGCCATGGTTCTTCCTCCCAAACCTAACGGACTAATAACAAACAAATACATACATTTCTGAGTTTGGATTTGAACCACGGTGCGGTATTGAGCAAGGCACTAACCTAAGAGAACTTACTGCGTGGGGGTTTGCGTGCATCTTTCAATGCGAGTCGTGAGTGTTTTTATACATTTGTGCTTGTGATTGTGCACGTACATAGTTTGTGTGTACATATATCTGCGTGCATGTATGCGTGTGCAGGTATGTAAGTGGTACGTGTGTGTGTTCAGATTCAGTTTGGTTTGTTTCGGTTTGTCAAAACCAGAACATTTCTGCCCCGCTACAACACTCACAATAATTATTCATGGTGTAACAATTGATCAATGAAAGCGTATTCATTTGACAAGCAAAATCATGCACAGAAATGAGTCCAATTCTTATCATCATCATCATCATCATCAGCCATGATCAAGCCACTGCTGGATGAAGGCTTCCCCTAGCTGTAGCCATCAGCTATGGTCCTGCAATGCACAAACCCATACCGGCACGTGAATGCAAGTTGATTTCAATGCTCCATCTCCGAGGGCGACCGCTGCCACTCCATTGTTGGTGACATTTGTGGGTGCCGCGATGGCGATGTTATCTACCTCGCCCGGTATACAGGAGGTTGTGAGTTTGATCCAACCCTAACGCCTGCGTATTTGGAGTTTGCATCACTCTCTCCCCATGGTCGCGTGGATTTTTCTCCAGGTCCTGTTTTTTCCCTCCAAATTTTGAAACATGCATTTAGACTATTTGGCTGCTATAAATTTCTACGTGATAAGCCACTACATTGGGCTATTATTTGTCACGAGGTTGCTTCTGACAAAAAGCCACATAGATCAGTCAGCCTTACCTAGTAAAATAAAAAATACAAATTTTATCCAAGCTGACTTGCTTTCCTTAAGAGTCACTATCATGATGTCTCTAACGTGCCTATGTTCTCTAATCCACGTGTCCCTCTTCTATATGCTCTCAGTTTAATTTCACTCATGCCATCTCTTCATGCTTCCTATGTGATGATACACGTAATATTCTCAACGTACTACGAGGGCATCAAACGCGTTCAATTGTCGGAGTAGAATCACGACTGCCATTTCGAGACAAATTAGTGAGACAAGTGCAGTGATTAGTTGACGATTATTTATTTATTAAAAACTAGAAATCCTTCTTTTCTAACCGGACGAGAGCCCATTGAGTATGTTTTCAAAGCAGGACCCGAGTTAAACGAGGACACACAAATTATCCATCGTATGAATTGCAAATCGTGGCAAATTGAATAATGAATGAAACCAAAGTCCAAAACAAACAAAAACACAGAGGCACAAAGTTAAGATGAAATTGAATGTAAATTAATTATCAAGTAAAACGCCATACTTCAACCTTCAATAACCAGGATTTATAATGAAAGGATAAGAAAAATAAACCATTAATGTGCATGGAAAAGGAGGCATTGGTGGGATGAAAGATGAAACCCCTGGTGTGCATTCAATGAAGGTTAATCAACAACACTTATGTTCATGAATTTACAAAGACTAAAATTGCTTGCTGCAAAAGAGCTGACTTGGGTAGCATTGCTTCTTAATGCAGCATTCAAAGCACTCAAAACCCCACGTACAATGAGCTACACATGCTAAAGATAGCTTGCCGAAGTGTGCGCTACTTTTAGGAAACATGGCACATGTATACTTCAAGGTGTGTCTTCCGTGTTAAGGTTGTTACATGTAGCGCAAACAATACAGCTAACTTTGAAATTAAATAAAGCAGAACTCCACTAGTGAATAAACTAAACGTATGTTTTAGCGTATTGGCTTTCCAGGCCAATATTATCAACCGACATTTGTTTAAGCAATCTCTGGACAGGTTTTTGACTTTCTAACTCATCAGCAGGCAGAGTTGTTCAACAAATATTTCCGGAATGGTATATATTATTGGCACGAGCGCACTGCATGGGGAATATGGGACCCCCCCCCTTCAAAGCAAAACGCGATGTCACCGTATAAAAACTCATCAGACGGTGCCGTGGAGCATTGTGGGTGAAAGAAAATATGAGCGGTACATTGTGCCTCCAATTATGAGTAACATAGATGTTTTAGTCTATCAGCATATGGCTTTCCGGGCAAATATTATCAAGATAACTGTGAAAAGAATGTATTACAAAGCCAAAAAGACAAATATTTACCAATATGTTGTTTTAATTGGCAAAATGATATAGCCAGAAACTTTACGGATAACCGGCCAATTAACTTTGCGTTGAACTGGGACCCATATGTTATAAAATGCGTCCTTCCCTTTAACATCTGGCAGCTCACCAGCATTGATTCAAGCAAACCCGACTCTGCTGATGTATGTATGTTAAACTTTTTTCACACAGTACATAGCCAGACATTGGATGTCAAAACCAGTCCGGAGAATCTTTTCACTCCCACAAAGCATGAGGCTTGGCATTTCTTACGTGGAGACAAGACAAATGGAGCATACATTGTCCGCTTTTCTATTTGGTTGCTTTATAGAGCTCATAATCATAAACTATTCTCAAGGTAAATCCAAATTATCAATTGGAAGACTGGGCCTAGTTTGATTGTATGTAGCATGAGCTCATTTTTAAGCCACATTGCCACAGTCAATTAATAGCTTGAAGCTAGAGGCAGCCAGATGATGATTAGCAGGCACAAATGTGACTCGCTTGTATAGAGTGTGACTTTGCATTTCTTCGTAATATTTGTATGTATCATCGTTTAGATGTTATCCAAACACACACGTGTAAGATTTGGACATGTTCACAGTAGATCTTCATGTTTAAAATTTAAAATCACAGAGGTTTACACTGGAATAGATGGCATCTCACGCACTTATTTTACTTAAATAATAATTTTAAATAATAAAATGTCTTCATTAATGAAATCCTTTTAGAGGTCAGTTTTTACCTAATTTACTACAGACCAAAGTTAACGGGGCGTCACAGTGGCAAGATATTGACTACCTCGCCTGGTATACAGGACATGGTTCGATCCCCACCCCGATGCCTGTATATTTGGCAGTTATATGTTCTCCCATGGTCGTGTCCGGTTTTTCCCTCCACATTTAGAAACACCATTTTAGAGCAAATTTCCACGCGATAAGCCACCTCATTGGGCGATTATTTGTGGCCAGGTCCCTTCTGAAAAATAGCTATATAGCACAGTGGGCCTTACCTGGTAAAACAAATTTTTTTAGTTTTAAATAGTTTAGTTTGGTATGAAGGATCATTAGAAAAATATAAATGCTGCTTGGCGATTCGAAACAAAGGATGGGGCAGGATGCAGGGCATTTGAGTCAAAGACCTGCTATTTGGCAGAACTCAAGGAATTCAAAGACTAAATATTCCAGGAAATGTGCCTCACCGGTATTGCCATAAATCTCGAGTACAGAATTTTGTCAAAAATAATGGCAGGATGTCATGAGAACTGGCTGAATTTGTCGGATTTAGTGAACCAATGTTTTCGTGTAATATTATTTACTTACTTAATCCAATTACCTGAAATAAAAAAAAGATGCCAGGGAGGTTCTTCGGACTCCATTGAGACTTTTTTTTACATGATATTGGTTATTCAATTGCATTTTTCCGCTGTAGAAAAGTCAATGTGTGGTATATGTTGCACTTTTTTCCCCCACCCAAAACAAATTTTAATCATTTACCGAAATACTAATTGGAATGGACTTTGTGATCTACTATTTTGAACACATTTTATTGGCCGACCCAGCATTTACAGGGCTCATCTTTTACTTCTTCGGTCACTTGCTTGAAATAACCAGACTTGGAAGCACAAATCTGTCTCGTACTTAAGTTTCTAAGTTCTCTGTCATTTATAATTAGCTGCAAAGTGTGGATGTTTTTAAGGTTAAGAGGCCAAGCTTTTCCTGTAAGCAGAGTTCACCTAAATACGAGGTAATCCAGGGCGTTATGTCTCGCCCTCTTTATTTGCTTCTTTAACAGAGCAAAATTTAATTTAGAGGTCATTTTGCGACCAAACGGTGTCCGACGTGCTTACTACTAATGAAGACCAATTGACATTCACGTCCGAGTGAAATGTTTAAATGATTCGTATTTTTTAACTGATCTCAGAAAAGTTGTCTTATTTTAATATGTATTTATAACGACTGAGAGCCTGATGAGATTAAATCGTTTTTTAACGAGAGATCTTAGTCACAAACAATACAGAAATACTGAACAATCCATCATGACCAACGGCTCTCAGGGACAGACATTACAAATAGAAAATATCCATCAATCTGTGTAACTTTAATTGACAAGGCAATTAACCAACAGAAAGTTTAAATTATAACTTCTAAAGATTACCAAAACTAGGACTTAAAATGAGGTGGGATGTAGGACTGAAAAGCACGAGTAATCACAATGTTTGAGAAAACATCACAAAGTGAGTGAACATTTTTAAATTGTAAGAGATGTAAAATCGTTCCATGGGTGGACGTGCATTACAGTCTAAAGAACATTATTAGTCATCGCCTATAGTTTTTAGTCTCCCAACAATAAGAATGTTATGGCACGTCTTAAATGCCAAGGGTTTAAATATTAACTTCGACCAAAGTATGTCTCTTCATATTGCCCGACGGGGCCGGTCTTGGCATATAAATCACAGTGAAGAAGAAGAGGGCAGTTCTCATTTCATATAAAGTGCAAGGCCAAATGCAAACTGAGTCCTGACTATTTAGAGCTGTAATTTGAGTGTGTTTTTAAATAAACGAT
>NW_024705051.1:9486-81430 GCF_018977255.1 Callorhinchus milii
TGCATGCGAGGATTGACGGCAACGGTGACAAGAGCTCAGTGGACTAACCTAAGAGTGGGATCGAGCGTTCATAAGGTCGTGTTGACCCGACGATGTCCTCTTTTCGCCTAGGCTCGTTCTGCGAGGTGTATGGCCGACTAGCTTGCGCTGGCAAAGCCGCTGTCCGGTGCAACAATGGATGAGTCAGATGTCACGACACCCCAATTTCAGTTCTTGAGTAGACACGGATATCGAGGTCCAGAGTCCAAGGCTATCAAATCGAATTGTGCTGAAAGTTTCGCCCCAGAGGAAATTGTGTTTCAATGTTCACCAGTAGTTCCATTACGGCTATATCAATAGGTGTCCCTAAAAGTGCATGGCATTCAGCCGTTTCACCAAACTTGGCCGTTAGGAGTCTAACGCTATAACGCGTCAGTTGTAAAAGCACAAGTCGGTACAACGTGGCTCCGGTTCGGCGTTATAGTACGATGCGCTGGCCCTTTTTCTCTTGCTTAGTTGTGCCTATATACCCAAGAATGGCTGCTATGTCTAATACCCTATCAGCGAGCCCGCTGTGAGCTATTATAGGACTCATAAATTAAAGATTTATGAGTACCAGATCGAATTCTAATCCCCTGAGGATATTTGGTTTTCGTCGCACGGCAGCTGGGACGAAGCGACCTATAAAACTATCCAAGACCGCTGCCCTCCTTACGTGGACGAATTAGTTTTATACCCGTGTTACCTAGTCTCAAGTTTTTAGACTTCTATGTTTCGACTTCGGCTTTTAATCCTCTGGAGGCTATGTCCTGATGGCTTAAAGAGTGTCTAGTATTACCGGTTTGGAACCTTAGTCCTTATGCATTCTAAATTATACACTGGATAGCCCGCGCCAGGCTGTTACCGGAAGACTGTATGCGGAGTGAAACCACGCTAAACCAAGGGGTAGGTAGCTTGAGTTATACATAGGCGCGTTAACATCTGCATAGTATAGTCGGGACTAGCGTAACAACGGATTATCAGGGACGTTGTCGCGCGTCGAAAGGTCCCTAATTTGCCCCGCCCGGACAACGCACCGGGCAGGCAACATCAGATTGTTCACGTAACGGTAGAACACCAGGGAATGGCTTTCAATCCTACAGCCGGATAGATTGGCGCTGTCCATACAGGATCCACGACGAACCTCTCCCTGGATTCGTAATCCTCTGCCTATAGGGAGTAGACAGGGTCTACCCGCCTTCACGTGTTCCTCGGGCAAACGTCCTATGCGAAGTGGTAGAATGCATCTGCTACATCAGTAAGCCCTTATCTACCCCATGTCCATCTACAAGACATGACCAGCCGTTTACCGGATAGTGTGACATAGAATGTTTTTGCTATTCGGGATACCCTTCGAATTGTACCGCGCGTTTTGAGTTCGTATCAGGTGCTGCATAGCCGTTATGGGCGTCGGTGGACAAGGAGAGCGAATGCATTGTTTAGAAGTAAGGTAAGTAGCCGCGGACCTGACACAATCAACATCTTTACATTTGGGTCCTTAGTGTCAGACTCTAGGACGTGGATCGAGGCGGCCGCTGAACTCATGACACCAGTGAACGGGGTTCTCCTGATAGCTCGATGGAGGACCTTAATAACGCTGGACCATGCTTGTATCAAGTACAATACGCGCAGTCGGCTGGGCCACGCATAGCAGTCCACGGTTCTGTTGTAAACAAACCGGCAATCTCTATCTATCTCCCAATAGGAAGGGTGCTTTTGTCGATATCTCGTTTGAGACGGAGAGGACGCCGTACTTAGCCCGGGAAAATCACGCGGCTCCCTCGCGCTTACTAAGGTACAGTGCTTGTGTCATACCAATTTGATGTCCCACAGTCATGTGGCACTTGCTTCTTTCGCCTTAACGTCACGTGTTGTAGCGGAACTACGACAGTTGGCGCCATGTCTAGTGATTGGGTAGAAAAACGAACTATTAATCCCTTTCTATGGCATTAGCGGGCCGTAAAAGATTAGATCTCCAGAGCAGGCGTAGCGCGAAGGAATGACGCTGGGCACACTCACTTATAGAAACAAACGTGTTCTCCATCAGTCGTCAGGACGGCTCCCATGCTCGGGGTGTGATGATATTTACGTTGTACAAACATAGTGGTACGTACTTTGTTTAGGAAAGCCCATACGCCAGCACACTCATATCAATAGATCGGGATAGGTGGTTACAAAATCCGCGTCGTCCGACCGGACGGGCGCTCACAAATTACGGTGTGTAGGTTAGAAAGATCGACAATCGTAATCTACTCGGCCCGAGAGATACACAAATGCTTATATACACAACCGGAGGATAAAGGCACAGTCTCGACACTAGGGTTTGGTTAATCTAGGATCCCGTCAGGTGATGATGAGACTATGGACTCATACTCAAGGTTCATTCGCAGTATGAACGAACCTGGTGCCTTTAGTCGGCATGATACTAGTGGTAATCGTATCTAAAGCCGTCGAGGCATCGAGTACATCCATCTACGCAGGGTAGGGAACTATGTGTGGAGAGGAACCAATGGATATCTCACTACTTGCTGACCACTGGCCTTTAGAATACGATGTTCCGCGAATACATCCTGGAACTTATCTTGATATCGAGTTCTATACACCGGACTGCACCTATGACTACTGCAGCATGTGTGGTTAGAATGGGCCCTACTGCGTCGATCACAAAGGCTCAGGTTGGTACACTTGCGCATGCTCTTTTCGAACGAAATTCTCCCACGCGGATTTAAGCGGCAACTTTTCGTATTTTCGGCGTAGAGGGATCAGGCGCAGTTTGAACGTCGCCGGGAGGAAAGCGAGATTGTGGTGCTTCCGAACGTGCTTCCTCACCCATGTAACCTCTAAGTGATGCAGGTTAACATCATTGCTCATGCGTGCCCACGAGTCCCGACGACGTGATAGAACACAGAGCCGACCTAGGACTACCCAACGCAGTAAGTCGGACACACGGGAATTCGTCAATCACCTCCCAACTTAATATGCATGGCCCTACTTTGACATGTAATTGAAAGGCACAAGTCATAGCTGCGCGACTAGTGGACTGCGCTGGGCTCGACGCTGGCACGATTAAGTGTAGGCAAGACTTAAGGGGACACGCGGGGTAGGCTAGAATGGTCGCCGTACCTACTCGCGCCTATCTAACCGCGGCATTGCTACCGATCGGGGGGCGGTACGCAATGGAGGTTCCCCCGATCATCTACTGTGCAGCCTTTCGATGCGTGCAAATACGAGGAAAAAGGAAGAGCAATAATGCCCTCGGCAGCAGTTTCGTTTGGAATATACATTCTCGTTGGAGCCGTTACCAAGATACACAGACGACTAATGGCTCGCGTTTATCTTCTCTATCTTCCTTTTGAGGTGGGTCAGGGAAGGGGGTCAGATATGCCTTAGTATCGTAAGATCAGGACCCCGGGGTATCAATTCTCGAATTCAGCCATGGTGGAGGTGTGCAGACTGGAATTGGAGGAGCGGATATGGTTGACTGAAACGTTCTTCCATACCTGCGAATGAACCTACCTCGTTCCAGGTGAGTTAAGTAACGTGGAGATTGACCGAACTAGCACGCCGGCGTTACGGCACGGTAACGAGGCCCGCCAGGCACTGTGGCAAGCGATCGTAGTGGTGCCCCTGAGATAATAACGAAACGCGGCTATTCTCGGCGACAAAAACCCGCATGAAACACAGACACAGGATTTAACGTGCTCCCGGTTATCGTACTTTTAGCATCAGCATAAACAAGGTCTGGCTCCAAAGTAAGAAAGGCCGAAATGATATCTACAGTTATCTAGATTTAGAACTGTCGCGTCATCCTGCCGGACAAAATGCTGCAAAACCATTTTCAGCCGGGAAGGAATTTCTGTCAGTTCAAGCACCGACGAAAGAAAAACACCTTGCAGAAGACTTGTAAGTCAGGATAGACGGATCGTAAAGGCCTTCGGGACAAAAGGGTTATGGGGTTGCCGCAGAACTTTGTACCTACGGCGAGCTCGCGAACGGGAACTACATGCGACAGAAGACTTGGCATCCATTGCAACTCAGTGGTATCTGAGCGCGCGCCGCTAGTCTGCAACCTTGTTCAAATGTGAAAAGCGTAGCACCTGGGCGTTCCGCGGGATCACGCACATACTGGTGAGTCCGTGGCCACAAAAAATACTATTAGCTCCGCTCGTAGACTGGTCTCATAGGAAGCCTCCAGACGTTTCATGTATGTTGAGTACACACTCACAACTATGATCTCAGGCGCAGTCCCAGTGGGCCCATAGAGGCGCATGCGACAATCCGTTTCATCCATTGATAAGGCGTAATTGTGTCTTACAAAGCCTAGTCTCGAAATTTTCTGAATCGCTCTGTTTGCGACTTGAGCTAATACTCGGATCAAAAATGTTTTTAGAGCTGCGGCACATCTCGCCCCTCAGGCAAGGAGTATCTAGGCGTGCGACCTTTTTTGTATATCCCCTTGTTAACATAACGGACAGAATAAAGACTGTCATGGTGGGGTCTGGGTATTTAGAAAGAAGCTGTAAGGTAGGTGAACGGTTCGAGATCTTGGCAGTTGCCGCTATATGCGGTTTAGGCATGATTGGCCTATCTACGTAGAAACACTCCGGTATAAGTTTCGTAATCTGAGCAGAGTGCGTTCGTACCAGCCCACACTTTCGAAAGACGTCGGGGTCGAACCCTGGAGCATGCTTTGTACTAGCCGACGCTGGGTAAGTATGGTCGACGTTCCGTGCCGTCCTGCTCATACCCGCTTGCAGCACAGTAGCTTGAGTTCCAGAGGCAAAGTTACCTCCGACTGGTAGACCAATGCGGAGGGACTTCGGCGAGAATTCATTCTTGGTAGCTGAGCGCGGGGAGCCTAGATGCTGAACGGAGAACACAACGCGGACGCAAGAGTTTGTTTTAGTACCTACAGGTCGTTATGGAGTGCCTTTAGCAGAGAGCTCCTCATGCCAACCATGCGAACGAAGCATACGGGGGAGTAGTTCCGAAAAATAGGAGGGTCGTAAATGAATCAGAGGGTGGTACCAAGATTGCATGAGGATTATATGGACGTTTTCAGGGCGAACTCAATTTTAGATGGGTTCGGTGCTATTCTATATTGTAAATTCCGCGATGAGTTGGAGTGATACCCCGGGCGTATTTCGCGTGATCGACCTCTGTTGATTAAGACTGTTCCCTCATGTGGGTGGAGTTCTGCGGATCCGTTTGACTAGCTTTACTGGGACTCGGTCTACTAGAGTACTTTGCGAGAAACCGACGCTTGTGACGGCACATTCCAGAGATAAGTCCCGATACGTTTTTGCTGCCTGCCCTTGAACACCTCTCTTATGGCCGCAAGAATAACTTACAATGTTAATTAGGGATCATGGGCAGGGCTTCCCAATGGTACACTCGCTGGACTAGTCTTTGTAGTTGGTGTGTACGCAATATTTGCCTGTATCGTTATCGATGTTGCTCTTCCTGAAGGCCCGGCCAAAATAGTGCAAGGGCGCATTGAAGAACATGACCCTGCCATTGATAGGCCAGTCCAAATCCGGGCATCGGAGTTGCGGTCCAGCGGGGAGTACGTCGCAGGCAGAATATGTTAGTTACGCGTCCTTAGTTACAGTACCGCAGCCTAACTCTGGTAGTTACGAGTGAAATGTATGCAATCGATTTGCTTAATCTTCTATTCGCTGATATTGTCCCCGTAGGCGAGTACTATAACGACGCAGAAAGTAAAAAGCGGCAGCCTATTCGGATAGTGCTAAAATGAGCTTATCATACATGTTCTCACTTACCGAACCCGCCCGACCCTAAGCTGGAATCTTCAATCGCATTTGACCATGTTGCACCGCTATGGGGCGACGCGTAATCTAACGCTCTTGAGCGGTGGTCACACGCGGAGCTTAGTACCGCTTCCCTACGCACAGGTCATGAAACCCCATGGCTCAGCGGGCATATGTGTAACTCGTGAAAACTTCGAAACATCATAGCGACTGGGGTTGGATCTAATTCTTAAATTGAAACGGCACAAATGCCTTTGCTCAGGTTTGCTTATCTCGTGCAGAGTTTCGCAGGCAGCAACCTTTATATCAGGTACGCGGGATAGCATAACCTTGCGCCGAGCAGTTTGCATAACCCGAGGAGACCCTACGGGACCCCGCAGGACCGCAGTTAGACCCGGACAGTAAAGCATCGTGAGCCCACGGAGTTGGCGAGAATATAGATGTTCAGGTATTTGGAATAGCTGGCTTGTATCTCATGCAACGCACTTCACGAAAAGTGACGCGGTCTATATTCTTGCAGATGCTCCTTTCCGCGCCTCCGCCTATCATGTGCGCCAACCCTAGGGCGCTTGCTTTCGGATGTCTCTGGGTCTAGATTCTTACATACTGAGCAGTGTTTGTAGCGTGGTCCTATCCCTGAACTGATCATCAACCTTCCTCGTGTCGATATTCTGCCCCCGGCCCTCAATCTAGCAGAAGTTGGACCACGTCATTGAAGACCACGCGTATCTAATAGGATCGAAGCTTCCAACAATTCCTCAAGGATCGGATGCAGATTTGTAGTCGCTAGAGGTATTGTAATAAGTGATGGGTGTCACTTAATCGGGCTAATCCTTAGGAACCAAGATACTATTAGCCAAGTATGCCATTACCTGCTGCCGCGGATATCGCGTATCGTGTGCGTAACTGCTGAGTCGAACAAAATAGAAATGGGTCGTGCCCTGTCAGAATCCGGTACCTTCGTGATCGCTCGTGATGCCAACTCCATAGTAGTTCTGAGGATCAGACTAAAAACGAGCCCCTTTTTCGTGTCTTTGATAACGCCGATTCGCGACATAGTGTGTATCGTCAGTTTGGACGAGAAAGCCTGCTGTATAAAACAAAATATTTGGCGAGGATGCTTTTGTCACGGAACACCTCCTATGGTCGCAAATTGGCGCGGGTACTCGGGTCCAGTGTGTCGACTGACGTCTGAATTTATTGACTCGAGCTCTCGAATCGAACGCAAACTTAGTGAAACGCACGAGCTTTGTAAGATTTATCAGAGGCATCAAGCGATTTACCGCTAGACTCAAACGTCTCCCTTGCTGGCATTACTTTCAAAAGTTGTGATGCTCAAGCCCCCCAGGCGTATTATATGTAAATCGCGAATACTCCAGACGCTAAGCGAGGGCGCAAGTCTCAAAATTCGCGTATCCTACTTGAGGACAGGATCGGCCCGGCAATTGCCTATGTGTAATGACTAAGAACCTTGATCGGACAACGAGCCGTGGAGGCAGCGAATGCGCTGGACAGCGCTCACTATTTTGACAAAGGTCTGATACGACCCGCCACTGCGACCAATTAGATTTTCGCTAAATGGATAGCGCGGCTAGCCCTGCGAACTTGTGAAGATCAGCTTTATCTTGGGGTCCTTTTTGCAAGAGTCCATGACATCAGATGCGCCTGACAACCGCTTAAAATCTCCAGCTTAAACTGTCGGTCATACAAGAGCCATCTAAAAGGGTAGGTTATATCAGACACTAAAAATTTATGATTCGACTTTATTATTGGAGAACAATGGAAGGTGACATACTACAACTACTGAGAACGCTGAAGCTTATTCGATAAACGTACGGGTGAACCGGCGACGCTAGCGGGCCGTCTAAGCATAAGAGATCCATTCCGGCACAAATGAAATATGACGTGCAAAGACGGCGTCATCACTACTCGTCAGCACAAAGTTGGGAAGACGGAGTTGAAGAGACGTCGGAGTATCGCAGGCAAGCTGTTGGATTGTCACCGTTGTACCTATAGGGGACTGAGTTTCTGTAACAAGAACACTACAAGGGTGAACCTACCCCGCGCTTAAAACGGGGAATAGACAAGAAGTTCGCATTAAAAAGCAGTAACAATCGCCGGTGTCCTGTAGCTAAGAGCGAATGGTACATAACCATTCATGTCCATGTATGACCTTCGTTGCGAAGTAGTCAGGAAGGGTATTTCCAACTCCATTAGTGGATTAGACTTTGTCTTTAAATGTAACATAAGGTACTGGCGAGCTACACTTAAGGGGACTGCCTGTTGTAATCTTTACGCTCCCTGGTTTGTTTTTTGCATTACTTGGCAGTAATCTGATCAATTGATGCAAAAAATCTGTGGAGCTAATGGTCGAACACTCGAGATGGACCATCCAAGACGTTAGTACGCCCGACTTTTCGCTATCAAGCCAGAAAACTAAGATCCCACAGAACATACGTGGTTCAGTAAGTTATCCCCTACCCAGATTCTTCCGGGTTATTGTTTAGCACCTTCGACAGAATCGCGCGAAAAATCTACGTACACGCAGAAGTTACACATCCACATCTGGCCTAGGCAGCGCGATGTAAGAAGAAGTACTACGGCTTAATAATAAGGAACATCTTAAATCTTTCCCCACTCAAAGATCCAAGAGCTGTTCATACCCCACTTGCGATAAAAACCTTCCGGTATAGCGCTGAACGACTAGCTTTGGTGCTAGATCATTCTATGACGCAGCGAACACCGATTGTCGAGGCCCCTGACCCACGGCCGATCAGCTCGCCAAATTCGCCGAGGTAGGCTATCGGCTTTGTGTCAAACCTGACGCCGAAACTCTGAAGGCTGTACTGCTGGGGACAGCAGGGACTGGGAAGGCACAGATCCGGCCCTTAGCCCACGCCGCACTTAACGTTGACCGGAGAGCATTATATGGCACAGTTCTTAACCCCTTAGTCATTTGACAGTTCGATCTGCTACCCTGGGGAGAAGTGCCCAACCCCAAAGACCACCAGAGCGTGCTACCCTCTAGTATGTAATTGCTAAATAGGGCTTCGTTGTATCGCTTAACCTCTTCCGACGGGCCCGCCTGATGGGTTCTTTTGCCAGAAAAAGACCTCGTACTAGCTACTCACTAGGAAGTCTTATAGAAGAGCATAGCTCGTACAGATTTTGCTGGTCCTCTAGCGAGTGCGAGAATCGCGAGTCGTTTTGACATAGCCCGACCTATTACGCCATCTTGTTGGCCTAAGGCTGTACCAAAAAGATAGAATAGGAAAGCTTCAATACGATTCACAGCATTGATTTAGCGAGTTTTTCTCGATATCACTCACTGTTAGCAGAAGGTTTACGCAGATAGCTGAGCCACTAGGCGTGATGGGTGGTTGCGTTCCGTGCTGCGATGTTGATAGGACCTCTTAGTGGTGCCCTGCTAGGGGCTTGTGCTCCATTGGGCTAAACAAAGTATGGGTTAAATGACGCTTGCATATGGGGGGGAGCGTATCAGACTAAGATTAAATACAAAAAGATGACAATAGGGACACTTCATGATTTCGGCAATCCATCGTCGGCCGCCGACCGCGTCAGATCTTCATTTATGCGGGAGTTTCACTGTGCGCCATCCGTGCGGTCCAAGTATGTTTCCTACTGCAAAGGCTGACTCTCGGTCACCTGCAGCCACACTTACATGATCTGGACGTGGCCCTTCGCCTTACCGAAACAGAATAAGACACTAGCAAGGCTAAAACTCCTAACCCTTGTTGCTTGCTGAGCCTAAAGGGGTGATGGAGGCATCTGCTTAGGGGACTAGGTGTGGATAAGAATCGTATAGTGCCTATGCTACCGTTACTTTGTTGTGGTCGCCAGAGAGTGCAAGGTTGAGCACTACATCACGCCAACCTAGTGGGCGTTCTTCATCCACTGAATGCGCCAGGGTGCATGCCCAGAAGACGACGGTAGGTGGATCCAGCTGGCTGGATCCCGATACTTCTGGAGGTTAGTATGCGGGTGGAAACCCTCGCACGGACACCTAGTTGGCGACTCCCCGCTTTATAGCTGGATCCTTATACCCCGATACTCAACAGATGTCCGCTATAGACCCCTCAATGACTGTTACCAAGAAATCTGCTCTGCAATTCTTCCGAAACTCGACCGTCGGCAATGGCCGGTGTCGCAATGTGTGTTCACATTGTAGGAATACCTGCGATTATTGCTAGATTGCCCAGGTTTACTTATGCTCGGGTGTAGAAGACGCTTCTGACCCGCTCATACGATGACGATACACATAGCTCGCCTCATCGTTGGATTTATGCCTGATGTAAATATCCTGTAGGCTTATCTAAATCATGACGTCTAATTACGCCACGTTTATTTACGAACAACACCTACCCAGTTCCGACAGGTATGAGACCGGCCGCCGGTCAAGGCAAACGTTAGCCGGCAGTACCACAATCCCAAGTGGTTATTCTAAAAGGTCACATTCCGAAGCTAATCTGTGGTTGGAAGGCGCATCTGCTAGAGCGTAGAAGCCCTTACACGCTAGGGGGAGCATGAGGCACGTGACAGTACTCCCTACGTGACCATCACTCTCACGGAGGCCCGCCGGACGCCTGTTGTGTCTAAGGCAGTGCTGGGGTGAAGACCCGCCCCTGATCAATTTCCGCACTTGAGCGTTGGCGGAGGTACGTCATTTGCCCAATATATTAACAGCGGGCGATCCGTGGCGGATGCAATTGAAAGTTGCTGCATTCTGCGCCTGACTGCATCGCTACGAGACCAGAAGTGAAAAGCGCCTATACATTGAGTGTTTTTTATGTTCTAGCAAGTTTATGGACCACCGGCTCACTGTCATTAGCAACGGATAGTCACTCACGTTTTAAATTCGAAGTCTTCGAAATCACTGAAATACAGAATGGCCCGTCAGGAATAGGGATAGGATGAGACCGTCCGGGGAGGTGCGGTATAAAATAACAATAGTGACAATGGAGTCACAATCTTTATTGACTAAGTCCACGAGCTTCATTTACAGAGAAAACCATCAAGATAGGTTCCTTGTCGGTCACGAGTTAACACTTCTAACGCAACAAGTGGTAGGTCATGGTTAAGTTATGCGGGAACAGGGACATCCACTACTAAAGCTCGCAAGGCAGGCGAACGCATTGGTAGTTCGTTAAGAGGGGTACGAAATTCTATATAGCTACATGACAGACGAGTTTATGTACGGACTCACACAACCGGTAAGTGCTTCTCAGTTCAAAGCGTACCAGACACAAATACAACTAGGAATCCTTATTTGGCGGCTATTACATGCACTAGCAGTGAAATTTCATAAGACATACCTAAAGGGAATACGTAACACATAAGAGCATTGTTGGTTAAGAAGTTCTGTGGCATTAAGATTTATCAATCTATCATGGAACGGAGGGCCAGGTCAAGTCAAGTACTTGCCTCAGGTTTATTTCTCATACGTAGGCCTTGTTTGGCGAGATGCGAGTACCCCGTACATAAACTCTAGTCAATAGGGGCTGACCCACGGGCAACAATCGGTCACACGGCACATTTACCTGGAAAAGTTAATTAAACTTAAGAGTTATACTAAAGCGGGGAAGGTGAACATACTGATGTCCAATCAAAACCCTTTACATACAGGAGGCGAGTATTGGTTACGTGGGAACCAACGAATCAGACTGGACGGAGGAGTTCTCTGATGCGACACTTTATTCTCTTCCGAATGCATCAGACGCTGGTCAAAGCGTAACCAGCCTACGACTTCCTCTGCTGTAGAGCATTGAGCCAAAGAGATCTTAACCAGCTTAGAGGAATAATATAGGGGAGCCGATTAGTCTTCGAGCTCCAATCCGACTCGGGAACGGCAGGGAGTGAAAGGCATATTACATGGCTGAATGTCGCTTATGTGAATATGCAGCCGACCATAGCGGCGCACTCGTGAGGACTTGAGCCCATGATGGTCCGCGTAAGTGCTACGTCCGGTCTTAATAGTCCCTGGCACAGCTGCTCGCACACGAGAGCACTACATATATTACTTGTGGTTCAGCGTATTTGGTTCTCATTCTACATTTCACCGTACACGGGTCGTACTTGTAATTGTCCCAGCCTTTCCGCTAGAGTAGGGGTTAATGACGTCGATGTCCGCCACTCGTTGCGAAGAGATCGTGGGAGAAACAGACTTCACGGAAAAAGAGCTGTCCTCACAGTGGTCCATTGCCGTGTATAGTTAGTCTGCTGGTGTGGGTTGCTAGAATGGCTAGACTGATCTTAAAGTCTTCCACCAGACCCACCTGATCGGCGCCTTTAATTTTGGGCTTGATGCATTATTAGGACCCAACTTTTTCAGCTCTCGGGAAGCGAGAGCAGTCCGGGATCCAGTTAGAGCGCGGACCGGCGCATGAGTACTATCGGAGGGACTAGCTTCCCGCTTCTGCCTGTTTGTCCCACTTGAACCCATGCCTGTCTAATTCTGTTTCTTTGCAAGGAGAGCATATCTGTGATATCGGGTCTATATCGCGAAGAAGGCCATGAAGCCCATCATCGGAGGGCACAGGGCATAAAGTATTAGGGCTTCAAAAAGTTTCCAGTTGACGCCAGGTTTCACAACTGTATAGCCAGAAGGGAGTCGTCTGAACCCTTATATCCGCAAGTATTGCTATATGTGCCGATCTCGTAGGGTTAATGCGGATTGAGATCTCTCCAGCGAGCGTTTCCCGGATAAAGATTCCGATGAGTCAAGCTTAAATACAGTGTCTTCTCTCAACACCGTTCCAAAAAAGAGCTTAGACAAGCCTGGATGCAATAGAATCTCATTGGTCTCGTGCATCCCTAGTCTGTTCATCTTCGTAAAGTCAGTAGCCGTGGCCCACACTTAGCCACCAGATCCGGGAACTACCTAAACGCTCTTTCGATGCCAGCTTGGGAATGTTAGACTTAACTATTTCAGTGCCACGTTAGTCACGGTTCCCTGACGCGCATACCCTTCGGTCTAATACTTAGGATAGCTAATAAAAATGGTTCATAATTTTTATCATATCGCTAATCGGTCGGCAATGTCAACCTGCTTTAAGAGCTTCGATTTAAGCCTTTTACAAGGGGTGAGAGACGGGCTGAAAACCTGGCTTAGTATACCCGCGCGTCCGTGTTTCGCTGGAAGGTATCAATTGTGACTAACGACGGCTTCTTCTCATCCAATCTCATTAATTGTCCACCTGCGGTGTTGTCGATCGATGGGAAACACTCGAGCGTAATTCGCCTCGATTCAACCAACCAAATAGTGGGGCAGCAACCTTTACATGGTGGAGAACGAGCCCGGTCTCACTTGTTATTTGTTCGTCGTGACCTCGTCTGTGCACGTAGAGGGAAAACCAACGTCATAGACTCCTCGTTATGGGAGCGTGCCTTTTAATACAGTTCGCTCCCAGTTGTGGGCTTCATCCAGGACGCGCCAGGCCATTGCACTATTTAGATACAGAGTCTTACCAAGGATTAGCTTGTTTATAATCGATCTTTAGAGGTAAGCAGTTTCCAAGCCACTGGATTCGCTTATTGCGTCTTCGGCCCCGTCGCCGTTATACGGCTATAATACCGGAGGAGAGACTCTTCGGATACCACAAACGTAACGAGTACCTTGGGGATAGGTTAGATTAATTGGCCGACTGACCATGGCTCGGCTTTTGGGAAACGCGTCGGATTATGTATGAGGTCGCCAGGACCCTATATCAGTAAAAGCGAATGAATGTGCAGGGGGTTCGAATTCTAACCTTACCAAAAGTAGACACTACTTCATAACTCTTAGATAGAGGACACGGATGGATTCGATTATCCCAGCGAAACGTGTGGCAGACAACAGCCTACACTAGCGGTTAGCCCTGCAAACAGCGTAATGATAAAAGAACATGTGATATAGAGGGTTCCAGATAGTTCTTGTGGCAGCCCCGGCCATCCGGATCATGGCACGCGTGACGTCTATCTCTCATTCGAAAATTTGGCGGATGTCGCAGGCATCCCTTGTGTATCAAAAGATTTGAAGTAGCGGATCTTCGCCCCCGGGAAGCAACATGTTAGTGTAAAATAATAATCCAGAGACCCACATCTCAGACCGTCCCGACAGTTCCCCTTTTCGCGGAGACTCGATTTGCACAACAGTCGTAAGTGTTTTTTGACGGACATCACGGAGTGCAGGGGGTCTTGCCCACGCATAAACTTGGCCTTTCGTCAGTTACTCCGGCTTTAGTATTAGCAAGCTGAGTATATGTTACCAAAGACCAGCTTAAGTGTTCGACTATTTGCCGCGGACCAACATGCTCGTACTTTTTTGTACCCAGGCGGCGTAGCACCTTATTCGGTCATTGCACGAATTTTGAGAGATTTCCTGTCCTCGCAACCGATTTGAGTTGTGAACGGAATTAACTACCCAGGCTCCTTGTGTAAAAGACCTCGTGTCGAGTAACCGCTTGCTTGTATAAGCTGTTGTGACTCCGTGGCTGACTTGTCGCGGCCAGGGTATCTTAGAGCCGCTGGGCATCCCAACGGCAGGTCATTACTCTGCCGTAATCAACAAGAGATGAAGCGGTTGCACTAACCTGTGGCGGTTAGCAGCGTGGTTGAAATCGGCCACGAAGATGGAACACGGTGTTAGTCGAGATCCTGCTACCCAATCCCCCTAAGTATCATCTCGGAGAGCCGAGCTGTTACCGCACTTGATGTTAGTGCCGATGAATAATATGCACCGTAACATTAGATTAGCTTGGCAGTTAAATGACACAGATATGCCAGGACTTAGCAATCGTTTATGAACCACATGGAATACCTCGATAACTAAGGAAGCACAGAAGGCTTTACTCCTAAAGAATTACCCTCTCTTCCAATGGCTTTCTCGCGCCGCACTGAAGGCATCCGGGACACACGAGATCTGGTAGTATTATGACGCGTGATTACGTTAGCTGCGCCGGAATCTAACTTCCGCAAAGTGCGCGGCCGCGTTTTATACCTGAAAAATATAAGGTTAGATGCAGGGGGACTCCGCCTGTAAATTCGACCAGCATGCCTCATGAGTAAGGCGTGCCGAATAAGAAGTATAGATCTAGCTCAAAAATGGATGAGAGACACGCCACGGTAGCTACACGTCCAAAGAGCCATTGCTGTTACGGTGCTAATACTTGGGATATCGCCGCGAGGGATCGCACTCTGCCATCTTACCAGCCCTCCGCAGCTGCTGAATACGGACAATAACCACGGAGCTCCCCGTAGACCGACCACGGTGTCTTTATGGTGACCGCGAGTCCAGAAGATGACTAAGGCTCTTCGAACAGGTTAGTCTACTAGATGAACTCGATGCTGGGCTTTAAGCAGGAGCCAATTTACCGTTCGGCGGGCTGTCGCCCGCAGCGGGCCAGTCACCATGTAGCTGCCAAGACATTTGTGAGGGGTTCGGCAGGCTTGTCGGCAGCAATTAAACATGACCTGTCGCCTTCACTCAATATAGAGAGACCATGCCTCGAGAAACGGTTCTATAAGGCAATTGTCCCGCTAATGACGGGCCGTTGGAACGGGTAGGAGTCATAGGGCGCGGTCGTGCTCATGATCAACTACACTGAAATGGGCCCAGCACTACGATCCGTACTGCTCTACCGCCGAAAGTTAGGGACTCTCACCTCAGAGCCGCAGGCGATGAGACCGGGTCGCACACCCCTTTTCTCAATGTAGGACTCGAATAATACGTTTGTACTGCGTTACGTCACTACGTAGTGATGCCTTGATCTAAACTTGTTCGGGTGATCGGCGCACCAGGCCCCGTGGCAATTCCATAGCTCTCTGAACCTATTATCGCGCTGTTCCAGTCGCAGGTTTGGTCGCCTAAATTTCGAGCCAGACAAAGCGATCGATTCCAGCGTTCCAGAGTTTGCTGAGAGCAGCGGGACATATTATCCACGTCAGATAACGCACTAAGCAACCCAACTGTGAGCCTAGAATTTTCTTACTGTACCAGCAGATATGTAGCTCAAAAGAAGCACATAAGGAAGTCGGGACTTATAATCTTTTGCATGCATACAAGTGGGACGCGAAGTCGGTATCTCCAAAATGGCGGCAAACTGCCAAAGGTATTTTAACCTTAGACAGAATCGTTGTCGTTTGGAATATAGTCTCCAGGTTTCAAGGACGGTCTCTACGTCTATAAATCGGAGGCGAATGTGGTCGTTACAAAATCACCTTATATACAATAACTTACTCAAGAGAACCCTACACTTAGTACAAATCATACACTCTCTGAGGTCGTCCCTTAAACTACTAATAGTTCGGAGGGTTACGGATTATTTCTATATCCTCATGATTCACACGCAGAATTGACTGCACCATCGTTAGCACCGGTAGCTTCTGTCGTAGAATAAAGAGGGCCTGTCGATGTCAGTTCGTTGCCGAGTTACTGGCTATCTCTGTGTACGCTTAACTATATGCGTATTTTTGATCATATTTTCGGATTCGGTATCCCACACCGTACAAAATTAGATTGCGCACTAATGAATTATAGAAATAGGAAGCTATGGCTTTTGGGTAAAACCGGATAGGGGGGCATGCGCTACTGATGCCTTGCCGCGACCCCGGTTGCGAAACCCTAGGTGAGCGGGCTTTCTTGAACTGGATAACATCGCGTTAATTTGGTGACCAGTGGGCCCATATCTCGGCTAACTGGCTGTATTACACAAAGATCGTCCCGAGCTCATGCGGTTCCCGACGATTAGTACTGTCCTAATACCTTCTAGGACCCTCGTGTGAAGACGATCCCGGCAGGCGCTTGTTTTGTTCCTTTCCCTTTCTAGAGGGGGGGGGCTCTCCTATATGCAGGACGGGACCAAATGTAGGGGTAAATGAAGGGCGGATGGTGCCCTTGTGCTGAAAAGTCTGTTAAATTACTAGGTCACACCATCGGATCACTTTCCTTTACTAGAGAGGCCGAGCTATGTGTTTTACCCTGGGTACCCGGGCTCTCATGCTAAGCGTGTATCTGGCGGACATTTGTATAGCTTCGGTGTTTTCCGTGTCCCCCCAGCATCCTCGACTCACCGTATCATAAGGAGGTATTCATACTATCCACCTGATTCATAAACCCTCCGAAGGGCTTACCCATCCTGCAACGTCGAGGTTGCATAAGATTGAAGGTAGATTCGTAGTCGTTCAGACGATGTAACGACTATATGTTGACGGTGCCTTTTATTACATGAGCCAGACCTGAGCGCCCAACGAGTGGCCATTGGAGACCGAAATCTAGATCGCAGTGCGCATGCGTGACCACCGGTAAACTCCACGCAGGGTTAATGCCTCGCTTTAGAGAAGGTGTTCCGACGACGGTCCAGATATGACTATCAAAACACAGCTGACGTCTTCAATATCTTTGGAAACCATATCTCAATTCGTGCGTAAAAGGGGCTTGGCGGTTACCCGGCCGCGCCGGTAGCACGACGGAATGTCATGCGTAAACTAAGGGCCTCTGGAAAACGAAGCAAGCTTTCACAGGTTTGTTATTAAACCCATCCAAGAGTGGATTCTGATGGCAACCACTTTTTCATTGTTATAGAGCTTGTTCCGTTATTTGAGTTGTTAGTTTATAACACGTAATCCACAAAAAGGGAATAATGATGTATGTCATTAAATGAGGATAGATAATAGAAAGAAGCCTCCTTAAAATAACCTCATTGACATAAGTGGGAATGACTTGAATAGTAGACGGAGCTTAATCTCTTCAGTACCAAAACAATATTCGTTATCAGCACATCTCCTTCACAGAAGTTAATGACGTTCTCTATGTAGCCAGAGAGGTTCAGGTACCAGTAGATGCTGCTGAGTATTCCAGCTCTCACCCCCCGTCACAATCCAAGGTTCTCCCGTGAGGGACGCCTACTCCCAACGGTGTCCGGCTGGTCCACAAGCATCGACACAGGTTGAATCTCCTATGCTACAGAGAAGTAGAGTACACGCCGCCACTCATAGTCAGATGCGTATTCAATTTCCTACCGATGTACTACCCATATATTTTAATGGAGCTCTAGAAATATCTGATAGCATTCCCGCATTCTGGCACTGCCCGAATTGCTTACACAATATAGTTTGAGAACAATTGAATAAGCAGCAAGGTTTTACAGCTCCTTCACTACGCTGATGTGAGCTGTCCAGAGCCGGACAATAGGCTCTCCCAAGACGCGATGCGTGGGGGCATTAAGGATAGTACCGCCGATATAGTGAGGAAATGAAGGGAAGGCGCATGGATGGACGGTTTGGTTGCCGGAGGTACTAGAAAATGCCCTATAGTTATCGATTGAAGATTGATAAACCTGTGACCCCTCCGCCTTTGGGTTGCTATAGTAGTTTCTGGGGATAAACCGATATGACACTCTTAACGAGCATAGGCAGCGCGGGCTACAGTGCTGCATTATTCCCCTAACAAGATTCCCATGTAGCTCGCACAAGAGATGCACGGATACACAAGATTCTTTGATCAATTAACAGGTAGACTGTTTAGTACACGTCGTGGGTTTAGATTACCAGTACCAAAAAATCATGAATATTGGATAGGATCGGGTCCCTTCGTAGCTGGGGTGCGGCCGTTGAAACTAAATAGTCCACGTATTGTCGCACCAGATAGTGGGGAGAATGGATGAAACCCGTACCGAAACTCTACTTGTACTTACCTGGGTCATCGTAAGATCTTTAATAGGTTCTCGCACTCTAACCGTTGAACGTCCTGGCTAAGGCAAGGTACCCGAAGTGTTCCTTCCTCGATAATAGGTGCCCTTTAAGCTTTGAGTCACAGAACTTGTTGTCCGGTCGGACTCAACCACTATCGGGCACAAAGGTACTCAAGGTGGGATTTTGGAGTTAAGCAATGTTGCTGGTGGAATTGCGCGATTCCGCTGATCTACCGGGACTCGGATGACCACAGCTGTCAGGCAGCTATGGACGGGTGTCGTGACCACTGAATTTGAGCTAAGGCCCGAGGTTCGCTAACACAATTGAGTAAGCGACGGGGGACATACAGGGCTTCCTATTTGCCTGGGAGAACTGGAAAGTATCTTAATTGTCAGTGAATCTACAGCTCTTCCGGCCCTGAATAGTGATTAAGGTCTCAAGAAGGAGACACACCATGGCAACTCTAACGAGGTACATACAGATGGGCTTAGCTTGGCACGCGTCTCCTAATCTCATTAGTTCGGTTGGAAGGGGAGTGAGCGAAATTGCTGCGTGCGCTGTGGACCAATGCACGTGTGATAAGGTGTCGTCTTTGAGGAGGTCAGACACGGTTATCTGCTGGAAACAAGTTAGCCTTTAGGTCTCTAGACGGACCAGCATGTGGTACCTAGGCCGAGGCGAATCGTAGACGGAGGCGGATATGGCAGATAAACCAGAAGTAGGCTGTAACGTTGTGCCCATGAGAAACACTCAACAACGTTGAATACATTTTGGCACACCAGTAATAGTTATTCATTAGAACTAAGGTACTTGAGGCGGAGGATAGTGGCGATAAGTCGCTCTCGAATTTTATATACGATACAAAGGTCCGGCTGTGAGCGGCCGTTTAGCTTCGAAGGGGCAGATCTAGCCTTTGTGACTTCCAACCACTTGGCGCTGGGGCGGATTGGCTCATCTCACGGTTGGCCGTGAGATAGAACTGGAGAGAGGACATTTACAGGATGCCGCATTACGAGGGAATGGGGGAGCTCACCAAGGAAGGTAGCTACGTGCGCGGGAGCGGCTTATTGACGATGTGTTGCCGATGGCGCTGAGGTGAGCGTCCCTGCCCGGGCGGCGCAACGACGATCTACACTTTGGTTCATGTAATGACGAATACTGGTCTGACATTGCCCCTCATTCCTGGGAAATGGTGGGAGATGCAGAAAACTGACATACGTAAAGGTAGTCACTGAGCAAGAGTGTTCACCGCTCGATAAGAGATGATGCATCCAGCAACTGCCCTGCGAGTAAGTGAAGGCGTACTAGACCTTCTCCGGGAGCTCGTATACTGCTTTTCACGGTTAAATGACCAGTAGCAGCACACGCCTTGCAACCAATCGGTTTGTCCGGCGAATACGTCGATCGAAAGTCCTCCTTTGCTCCCCGAACACCACGGGCTCTTGAACGGGCTACTGGTAATATATTAAAATTCTGTGAACTCACCGTAGAGCTCGCGAACCGGCCGCCAAATAACGATCATGCATCGCATGACCCATGGATGCATCTGCAGGAATCCGGTCGCAGTGGAACAAGTGAAACTACTTATTATCGACCCCACAACCGCCGAAGGTGATTAAGTGTGGAAAATATGATCCGCGAGAGGCCTGCATAACTCAAATAACCGTCTTGCTGTATATACTAGCAGGTACGCTACTTTGTCGTATAGTCGAGAACTAGGTAAACCTTAAGTAAACTCATAATTATTAACGAATGTTCAATCCGTAGCCCGTCGATAAGTCTCTTGGAGCGAGTTGCTGTCCTATATGTAAGCGGGAAGTGGATCGTTCACGCTCAAACGGAGGTTTGAATGAGTAAGGTTAATCCGTGCAACCATCATCAGCCGCCAAAGGTAGGCGCAAATGTTACTCTGGGGAAATCCTTGCTACCTATAAGTGGATAGGAGCCACTTCACATAAAGCGGGGTCCCGCAAACAGGTAGGGTCGGCGGTCCTGCAGAAGTCACCCTGTGCAAAAGGCAAGTCGTCGTGATCGGGGCCAGGCTAATCGCACTGACCACGTTACGGTCAAGTACATGTAGCCGGAGTCTTACACATAACCGGCGAGCTTCTCAAACTATACCTAACAGATGCATTCACATACATGGCTGAATTCTTCTCTGCATCAACTCATCTGCCACCATGAGCTCAATTTCCGAAACAATATGTGGTACTGTGCGTGAGACCTTGTCAAGCTCCTGGACACGCATCGTCAACATGCTCCAACGCTCGAACAAAGAAGGCATTCTCGCAATAATGCGTGCGCGATGAATCGGGTGATGTCTCTAAGCGGCCGGGACCGTTGAGTCAAGTGCCGTCGCACTCTGATTTGATGTTTTGATACGTTGCACGTGGTGGGCAAACTGCTTAGGTGTGGTATGTCAGGGGAGATTTATAACTTAGCTGAACAGACTTCGTCACTGCTAACGCGCGGATTTCCATGATATCGTCATGGTCAAGTCCAGCCCAAACTGAAAACGCAAAAAAACCCTGTAGGTGGAGACGTACCCAAAGACACGTCAATCTAAAGTATAGCTCTAGATTAACTCAAGAAGCATCCAGCGGAATGAGAATGTACAAGATCCTACGAAGACGTAATGAACGCTCCGCGTAAGTCGTTGTATAGACTATTTTTCTACTAAGGCACCGCGAAACCAAAGGCGTACGGACGCGCACAGGATTGCTGTGTACTGGTTCAGCTGTCGTAGGCGTGTTGAAATCCTCGGCCTCTTCCACATGTCACCACTAAAGAACCGGACGTTCCTCATGCATAAATGTTGACAGTACCAACGCATTATTTCATAGACTCAAAATGAACCTTGGCCTGCTTACTAGCATATGTCCGTGCCTAACCAGCCAATCCGAAACGGGGTTGAAAATTACTGTAACGTGACCGCGATCGTATAACATAGGTAAGATGCTGGACCTATCCCGTACTGGGCTGTCTGTTTATCTTAGAGCGCCCCTGGGCCAGATTAGCAAGAGCATCCTACTATCGACTCGATGAGCCCCGCGGCCCCGCTGCAACTCTGGACCATAATTCTACGGAGAGTATCTCCATCCCTAATGCCCCATGTGCGCTTCCAAGACAGCTTTCGTCGACGTCACAATATGTATAAGGGTTACGATTCAATAGACCTCCCGGGGCAAATTAAACACTGGCGCTTGTCTACTCTCGACGAAAGTCCATTCCCGACTGCGAAAATCAGGGACAAAGTCGAAGGCCAATTCTGAATACAGGTATGATATCACTGTAAGTCGGTATGGTTGGACTCCCACAGTCGGAGATTGGTAAGACGGTCCACATTTACAATTGAATCTCAAAAACGCACGGGCTCTTTGACCATGGGAGTAGCTGTGTAATAATTAAGCACCAGACCTGTCAACACATTGCGATTAAAAGTCTCGCAAGTGATGCGGAGTAAATTGGCATGGGCGTGATATGAAGATGAAATGCATTGAGTAGCTTATGATGGCTTTTCCCTTGGCAGGAACCGTTCGGTTCCGCTAATTCGGTAGAACGCAATATCTAGGATCCATGGACTATACCCGTACAGCCATCGCGTAAGTCTTCGATGCGCGGCAATATATGCCTCTATGATATCGATAAGGAACTGACCGTGTCCACGCTCGTAATGGGTATATTTACAAGACCTATATAGCATAATACTTCCATTTCTCCTTGCCACTGTGCTATCTTTGCGTCTTGTCAGTATTACCAATGAGAGGATCTCAATCGGGCTATTTAACCCATAACCCGTAGGAAGACTTCATCGTTTTGTCCATCGCCGTAAAAAGTGCCGTTTTTCCTGTATCTTAGGCTTCTCTAGTTGGTATCCGGGGGTAGCCAAATCCAGAATTAAGCCGATCGGCTTCGAGACTATCTTCGTTTAGCTAGAAGTATTTTGTCCCACGATCTACCAAATCGTTATATCATAAGGTTCTTACATGGACGAGAGCGACTGCGCTGCATGCCCAGAGCGTTACCCGCGCACGTATTGAACTAAAATCATGTGACGTCAAGCCTCACGGTGGAACCGGGCTTCAGCGAGAGAAATCGCCCTGACCTTCGACTACATCCCGTAGCGTGAGTTTACCTCTTCCGTCCGGACAATAGTAGCATATATCAGGTTTAGTACCTAGCCCAGACTAATTAGGTGGACTACCCGACCGCTCCGAGAGTACTTAGTCACTACTAAGGGAAGATTGAGGGTGGATACGCCGTTTTTATCAGGCTCCGCAACCCAACATGGTATGAGCGGGCTGACCGTTTATTACAGAATCCACCACTAATCCTTTTAGGAGTGTATATGTCAGCAAGTTGTCGTAATGGCGCGAGCCTCACACGGTACCTGATTGCCAAGTAGGGCAACCAGGGAAGTAGCCGTCCGTCCAAAAGATGACTGTTAGACAAGCGCCTTACATTTACCTGCTACCTCTGGGCTCTGTCTCTCCCTTTGTAGATCGAAACGAGTCAGTTAAGCACTGAGCCTTGCGGTGGTTATCGACTGTGCTGCCGTTTCCATTATGAGTTTCGTGATGTCGCGGCCTCGCCCGGGAGTCACTGAAGAAAAGTTCGATCGGACGTATTTAAAAATAGATTTCGTTGCAAATGTGGAAGTTGGTGGGCGCGGATACATCATGAGTATCCTCGTCCGTTCAACAGTCGAGTTAGCACAGTGTCCTGTATGGACGTCTTTCTTGCCGGTACGCGCCGCAGCCTGCATCCCATCGACTCGAAGTTCGGTCCGGCAAGTCTCTCGTGCGGCGGTATTATCTCGGAATGGCGGCGGGTGCGAGATAGTCTTTTCACGACCGCCGATATCAACTATTAAAGGGCACTCCCCTATGCCTAGCGCTGGGCAGCCCACGAGTTACGGTGGTCTGGTATCTACGTCTACCAAACTAAATTGTTCATACGGAGGCGGTGTGACTACACGATCACTGATTTAGCACTTTACACGAATGGGGACCCGCCTAAGCACTAGCCCGTGGTGTAACAGTAAGGGTCAGATAAGCGGCGAGAACCGTCAGTTACATCAAGTATGTAAAGCCTTTGCACTAAGGGTGAACTGAGATAGCAAAGAAGTCTTTACGTACGATGTTTGTCAGAGCTCCCGCTGTAATTCGCATCACGAGGTTTTAATATAAAACAGTTATGGAGTCGAGCGCACGGGGCGTGTTAATGCGAGCGCTTCGACCTTCGGATTTTGTCTAGCGCCATTCGACAGGAGAACGTTTGCCGTTTGCGCAATGCCTAGTCTTAAGGCTAACTGGCTCATGCGTTGGTATCAGGGCTAGGTAAATTATGAACGTACATGCCTTATGTTTCGCGATTTTCCGACATTATTGGTCACCGACCTCTTACGACTAGTTTACCGGTACGACATCTGTTCGATGCAAATCGCTCGATTGTAACGCCGGTATTATCTTTACTTGCGCCACCTCGGTCTGATACATATTTCGGCCACGCCGTACAGCACCCGCCTTGATTGTGGACTCTAGACGAGCGATCCACGTGTAAGAAACATATAGCGCGTGAGTTCCGCACCGAGCGACCTAACCGGTAGGCGTAATGTTTCTAGCGTGTAGAGTTCAGTGTGCTTTGGAATAGAGCCGGTTCCGATTCTCAGAGTCGTGCTCGGCGCTACATGCATAGAATAGTGCGAAGCTCGTTAATCCTAGGGAAGAATGCAAAGCTAGCATCCTCACCTTTGCTCATATCAGCATGGCTTATCACAGCGCGTCCCTGAGTCGGGCAGAATTGACGAACGTATACTTGAAATTGCCCTTGGAGTTTATACTAGGCACTACACTGCAGAGCGCGCGTGCTTATAAAAACTATAGTCATAAGTGAGCTCGTTGTTCGTACAAAAAACCACAAAACTGCTACGCCGAAAAGCTACCTCAATCAGCGTGCGGTGTATACGGGATTGGTTCGTCGATACGTTGGCGTTCTTCCATGACCGTTAGACCATTAAGACAAAGAAATATGGATGTCCATGAAACGACACCAAAGCTCGGCTATGCGAGACCTAATACCCATGGTGCTGAAGAAAAGTACGTGACCATTAGGAGCGATAAAGTCATTGTCACCGTCTCCATATGACACCCCGGGGCAACGACCGTTTTCAGACAGGACTCTGGTGTTTGGAACAGTACCGTTGCGCTGCTTGCATCACGCTCTCCACAGGAAGCAGCGGAAGCGAAAGACCGTGGGTTGATTAAGAGATCGGTCTCCTTATTACATCATGATAAGACTTCGATGGGGATATCAATGAAAAAGTCGGCGCCATAAGATGTCGGCGCGAGAAGTGAAAGCTTACTTTGAGTTGGATTAGGCGGCAAAATCTTTGACAAATCGGTGGTAGTATGATGCGAAACCCCACGAAGCTACGCACCTCGGACACCGTTTTGGGCACTGGCAACATGCGTACACAGCTCGTTTTGTCCGGATCAGTGACGACTCCCGATACGCTAACAACATGACCCAAATATTTTCCTCAACAAGTGGCACTTTTGGGGCTTAAACTTCAAATTGGCATCCCGCACCCGGCCAAACACAGCACGCAATCGCTGTAAATGCCCATCAAAATCTTTACTAAACACAATGACGTCGTCAAGTATATCAAACACGACTCCCACTGCAATCCGGACAATACGAGTTCCATTAGCCATTGGAAGTGGCCGGTGCGGAGTGTAGCCCTATCGGGAGCATGTTGAAATGGAACAATCCCTGCGGTGTTCGAAGGCTGTTTTCAGCTTAGACTCTTCGTCCAGGGGCAATTGTCAAAAGCCCGACAAGAGGTCGAGGGTCGAGAAAAATTTCGTGCTGGACAGGGCGTCCAATGAGTCATCAATGCGCGGAAGCGGGTACGAATCTGCTACCGAAATCTTATTGAGCTTGCAATAATCGACGCAAAATCGCAGCATCACGTTTTTTAACCAGTACGATGGGAGCCCCCCACGGGCTGGAAGAAGGAGAAACGATATCTTGTTCCAACATCTCGTCAACAGTTTGCCGAATACATCCTTCTCCAGCGGACTTATACGATGGGAATTTAGGTGAATCGGAGGTGCATCTCTAGTCTCTATGTGATGCTGCAACAAAGACGTACAACCAACATCATATTTCTCCGAACTGAAAACATCCCTAAATTCCAAAAGCAGTTTGCGGAGACACGACCGCTGCTCGGGTGTCAAATCATCGTTTTGCTCATACAAATCCGGTAACCAGCCCGGTTCCTCGTCACACCGTGGCTGTGCATCCCCCTCGTTCGCTGCCAAGCACACCTCCATGTTTGAGTTCTGCGCTGCCGACGCATGCACTAACGTAGTCCCCTCTTGAATAACAACGGGCTCGTGCCCCGTATTGACAATCTGTTGAATGGGTCGCAATTTGCCGGCACCATCGTAAAAGCCCCGACTAAGGAGGGCGTCCGTGACACAGCATTCGAAGGCGTTAGCAATATACCCTCCCGCGGGTTTTCCAACGGCAGACCATTTTTCAAGCGCAACGGCACGAGCATCTGCGTCGCAGGTGGAACGCGTAAGTACCGCCTGCACCACGGCGTTTGCAGTTGCGAATTTAGATGGAGTTCTCAAAAATTTAAGACATTTCCCCGATGGCAATTCCAAACATCCCTTTTCTACGGAGATTTTGAGCGGCATTTTCTGCAAAAAATCCATGCCCAACAAACACGGTACAGCCAGGGCAGTGGAAACCAAAATGTATCTCGTCACGCACACCTCTCCGATCTGAATAGTTGTGAGCATGCGACCCAAAATTCCCAGGCTACCCCCATTAGCCGCCATACACGGGCCATCAACTGGTTCCAAAGCCTGGGGCCAGGTTGGCAATGAGCGAAAAGTTTGCAAAGAGATGAGGGTCGCTGATGCCCCTGTATCGACAATTACCCTGATGTCCACCCCTTGAACAAGTGCCATCACGTCCGCAGAACCCGGCGCGGCACCCAAAACGCGATGTACTAATGCGCCCCATACAACATTGCCGTGTGACCCATACGAATGAGTGGTTACAAGGTGAAATGGCGCGGATGGGTGATGTGGAGGAAACGGCCGTGTATTGAATGTGTCGCGTCTTGCCTGTGGACCTCGGAACGGCGGAAATCCGAGGTTGTAGTCGCCCGGCGCCCTTGGAAAAGCGCCCCTGAGTCGCCAGCAGTCCCGAGCGAAATGTCCTCGCTGCCCGCACTCGTAGCACATCCGCTGCGCGCCACCTCCGTACATCTCCGGGCGGCAGGGCAGGCTCACGAGCGGCAACCCGGCTCCTCCAACTCCGCCGGGCACCCGGCCACTCCGGCGCACACCACCAGAGGCTGCGCCACCACCGCCGTTGGTTCGGCACGAAGATCCAGATTGGTTTGAATGTTCCTGGCTATCTGCAAAGACAAATTGGCCAGGCTCCTTTGCCATCAGCAGCAGCTTCTCCTGGACCAGAGAGTCAAGAGCGGCTTGATCCATTGCCGGGTAAGCCGCCTGGCTGAGGGCCAACAGTGCACTGCGGTAAGCGAGGGGAGACTCCTTGTCCACCCGCTTTCTCAACTGAAATTTCCGCTTGGCGACTGACCGTGGTTCGTAAATGTCCTGCATTGCCGTGAATGCCCCCGCCAGCAATGAGCAGACATTAGCAGGGATGCCATAGAATGCCGCCAGCGCATTGTCATCCAGGGCCATCGGCAGGGTCCGTAGCGCGTCGCTCTCCGCCCAATCAAGCGATTGATACGCTGCTCGAAAGCGCCGCGTAAATGCCGTCCAGTCGCCGACTTTTGCCTTGAAGCGCTCCACATGTAGTCGGCGTTGTGAACAGGGGGTGGCGACTCTGGCGCCTCAGTGGTGTCCGGCTCCGTCCGGGCGTGGCGGGAGTCGTGGCCGCGTTGTCGGCCACCACCGGTGGCACAGGAGCATGTGGGGACTGGCCCGACACTGTCGGCGACTCTCGTTCCTTCACCATGAAGCGATTGAACGCCTCCGCAAGTGTCGCCAACTTGGCCTCCCACTGGCCAGAATGGCCCTCCATTCTTGAGCCGGACTCGGGGTCTCTGTGTCACCTGGTTCGCTCTCCTGTCCCGGAGGCACCCGATCGTCCGGGTCCACCCGGGGAGTGGCAACCTCCTTGCCCGACGGGGGCACCACGTCTGCATCGCTACTGTCGGCCGACGAGTCCGCCGGTACATTTCTCTGTCGCGCGGTTCAGAATCACTTCCGACACCAGATGTAGTGCTGAACTTTACGCGGACAACTTTTTCTTTTTATGTCGTCACTTTATTTGATCACCACCACTCCCCGGCGCGTTCTCCGCCCGCTCGCCGCGCTCTGCCGGCCTCGCTCGCTCCGTTCCTCCCCTCCCTCTCCGTCTCTCCCGACTCTCCTCTCTGCTTCTCCGTCCCACTCCAGCCGTCTCCCCCTCTTGGCTTCTCCATCTCACTCCAGCCGTCGCTCTCTCTAGACTTCTCCGTCTCACTCCGACTGTCTCTCTCATTCTCGTTCCACTGCTAGCCTATCCGTCCTCTCGTCTTCTCTTCTTCCCCTGCTCCACCGCTACCCCATTCTACCTCTCATATCTTCCTCGTCTCCGTTCTACTGCTACCCTATACTTCTTCTTCTACTCCATTGCTACTCTATACTTCTTCCACTCCACTGCTACCCTACACTTCTTCTCGTATCTTCTTCTTTAACTCTGACCGTCTCTGTCCAGCTCCCCGCACAACAACCCCGTCTCACTCGTATTTATCCCCGTCCCTGTTAAATTCCAATTAATTAACTGGCGTCCCCCAACGCCCGGCTCCCCCGGCCCCGGCCCCCTGTTCCATTCCCAGACTTACAGGCGCCACCTGTCCTGACAACAACAACCGGCCAATCACTGCCCTGCATCCATAATTGCCTAACGGGCCGTCTCCGTCTCACCCGTTGTCCCTCAGCAACACCAGCATGTCCCGATACGACCCCACTATTCCCAAACGCACGTGTTGACAATTACCCCCCTTGGTGCACGTTAAACCACTACACATATGAAAAAAAATCTTTGTATGTGGTGATTCATGTCGAAAGGTCCTCCACCACGTTACATAACCAACAAATGGAATTGTTTACCACGCCAGATGCTACAGTTTCATCTCACCGATCAGTTGATGAACAATCCTCACAATCAAAATGTGGTTATAATATCTGTTTGAATCATATTGGCTGGGAGGAAAACCTTCATCTTGAAAATGCACATGTTGTAATATGTCACCTTGTTGAAGCAGGGGGATATATACAGTGATCCCCTGCTGACTTTGTACGTTTGCCCACTGACAAAGAAATGATCAGTCTATAATTTTAATGGTAGGTTTATTTGAACAGTGAGAGTCAGAATAACAACAACAAAATCCAGAAAAACGCATGTCAAAAATGTTATAAATTGATTTGCATTTTAATGAGGGAATAAGTATTTGACCCCTCTCAATCAGAAAGATTTCTGGCTCCCAGGTGTCTTTTATACAGGTAATGAGCTGAGATTAGGAGCACACTCTTAAAGGGAGTGCTCCTAATCTCAGCTTGTTACCTGTATAAAAGACACCTGAGGTCTCAACAGACCTGGTTTTCACCTGAGGACGGCTGCTTGCGTTGTGGCTGAAACGTCGTGAGAATTATTTTATTATGTTTTATTTTTATTATTTTATTACTTCCCTTCTACGTGACTTTACAGAAAGAACCAAGAATATGAATCCCTGCAGTCATGAAAGCTTTAAATCGAAATATAACACAACCTACACTTGGGTGTTGAATGCTCATCTAGCCACACTATGGCAGAACTAGACACAGTTCGCTATCCTGGCCCGGACCAGAAGCTGGGTCCCGGACCGCGTGGCTCGAGGCTTCTTTACCCAACGTGGATCTTCATCACCAGCAACACGAAGAACCTCGAGCCCCTCACGGGGCCCCCGTTATATCGGCCTGGGCTGGGGCTGGCTCTGCCCCTCGCCACCCACCTTCTAGATCTCTCGAGCTCTTTCCGAAGATTCCCCGAGAGCTCTTTTAGAACCACGTGACCGCCCAGCGGCCCCGTCCACCGGTGGCCCCCTCCAATATCATCCGGTCACGTGTCGGCAGGTCAACCAGCGTATCATGCCCCAATGTAACCCTGGCTGGCTGACACTCCCTCTCGCTCCCTCACCGGGAGCCCGCACCGCACACTGTACGTGGTGCCTTCGCGCTGACCAGCGCTCACCCAAGCCCCGCTAGGGCTGGTACTACGCCCAGTAAGCGGGCTACACTTAATGCCAACCCATTATCCGCTGTGGCTTCGTAAGCCCGGCACCGCACAGTGACAATCACAGTCACTACGTAGCTTCCAGACTTTCTGGCTGCCAACTCCCCCGTAAGTAAGCAAGCGATGTACAATTATACAGAACAACAAAAGTGTGCTCCAACAATAACAGAACAACGCAATAAATTACCCAAACCCAACTGTATAATAAATACACGGAGAGAGAAGAAAATCAACATCTCCCACCCACAACGTGCAACAACGCCCGTGAGCGTGATGGCGAGCAGGATCAGCCAAATACTCATCACGATATATGTGAGCGCGACAACCATGCCAGTGTGGGAGTGTGCAATGCGCGGGATCACGCGAACCGAGTCTTTGAACGAGTCCGTGATGCCGGTCCTCTAGGCGGGTTGGGCTCAACCGCCGTGGAAGGGCCGGGGGGAACAAGAAATCGACCCGACGAAGCCGGCTCCTCACAAAGAGCAGTAGGCCGGGTCATCAGGTCATTCACGTCCAGAGCACGCGAGGCCAACGCGAGCGGCCGCGTGCGAGGTATCAATCACGCGGCGCCTGGGGTTGAGCAGAAACACTCCCTGAGGACCCGCGTCGGCAGACGCACGCCCCAGCTCGTCGGGCATACCCGACACTCGGCCCCTGCGATATGGACATGAAACAAACTCACACAGTGATATAAATGGCTTAAGACGAGAGGGATGTACAAACCAGCTCCGCATACCAAACCGAATCTGGACACTTTGGCCGCACGACTCAAACCACATCAACCGGCCCCCTCCATGGTTGCAGGAATTTGGGAGATGTGCCCACTGGCACCTGCGGACAATGCAACCAGGCCCTGTCCCCCGGCGACCAATCGCACAGGGAAACACGGGCGCCTTTGAGTCTCTCATTAGCCAATTGCTTTCCGAGAGCTAACATTGGCAGCTTCCCGCGCCTCATAAAGTTTGGCGAGCGTGAACCGAATTGAATCACAAATTTTGGACACCTTCGGGGTGGGCACGGCTTGTAAGTGCACATCAATGGGAGGATCATACTCCCTCCCATACTTCAAAAATAAGGGAGAGTAGCCAGTGGACGCATGAGGGGTCATCCTATAAGCAGTGAGAACCGCAGGAATATGCAAATACCAATCGACCTGTGACTCGCTGACCAAGTGACTCAACATGGAGGTCAGAGTCCGATGTAGGCGTTCGATCATGCCATTCGTTTGCGGGTGGTACGGCGACGTGCGTACCTTTTTTGTCCCCAGAAAATTGCACACCTCACACGGCAGCTTGGACAATTTTTTTTGCCTTGATCCGTCAAGAGGCGCTTGGGGGCACCATTATCCAGAACATGGTCATTGAGGAACGCCTCGGTAATAGTCACCGCCGAATGATTCGGGAGCGGTCAGGCCATAGCCCAGCGTGAGAAATACTCAATGCCCACAAGCAAGTACCTATTTCCACGTGCGGAAACAGAAACGGCCCGAGAATATCAAGGGCAACAATTTCATTTACACTCGACACCTGGATGGATTGAAGCGGAGGGCAACAGCATCTCGCTGGCGGCTTCCGCCAGGCACATTGCACGCAGCCCTTAAGCAGATCCTCGACGTCGGAGGCCATGGCTGGCCAATAAAAATCCAATTTAAGAGCAGCCAGCGTCTTTTGCACTCCGAGGTATAACAACCGTTTATGCACAGCCAAAACAACCTCGCCACGCAGGCGGTAGGAACAACAATAGCATAATGGCGCAATCCTCCATCCCAGTACATGAACAGGCCGCGCCGCAGGACGAACGAGGCGACATCCCGTGGAGCCATGCCATCGGCGGTCTCCCTGACACGCTGGCGCAACTTAAGGAAGTACACGTCCTCCGCCTGTCGGCATCTATACACCTCGTAGTCCAACCCCAAAATTGCATCCCGTGCAGCAGAGACATCGCCCATCTCTGCCATCGTGTCCATGGAGGACACAACGAGAGGGATGGGGGAGGTCGAGCCGGCCGGTCGACAACGACCCGAACCCGAAAAACAAGCACACTCCCCGCCCGCTGGCAATCGCGATAGGGCACCGGCGTTCGTATAGCGAGAACCCTTATGATACGTGACATTGAATGAAAAATCTGGCAGGATTTTGAGCCAGCGTGACAATTGACTGGAGGGCTGATCCACACGCAGCGCATACTGGAGCGCCGCATGATCGGAGCGCACCTCAAAGTGTCACCCGTACAAGTAAGTCCGATATTGTTGCACAAAAACCACAATGGCCAATAGCTACCGGCGCGTTACGGCCGATATTGTTGCGCAAAAACCACAATGGCCAGTAGCTCCCGGCACGTTATGCAGTACCGCTGCTCGGCCAGAGATAGCACTCTGGTGCCATACGCGACCACGTGCTCCATGCCATTTATGACTTGGAATAACACCGCACCAATGCTGGTATTACTGGCATCCGTGTCCAAAACGAACGGCAATGAAAAGTCGGGATAATACAGGGAGGGGTGTTAACCAGCCCATCACGAATCGAGTGGAATACAGCTTCCTCCACCCCCCAATGAAATGTTTGCCCCTTAGCTGTCAAGGCGTGGAGAGGTTTAGCTATAGATGTGAACCCCGCGACAAATCGGTGATAATAAGAGGCAAAGCGATAAAACTGCGCACCTCGCTGGCTGAGGTGGGGGTAGGCCACGTCCGAATGCAAGCAGTTTTCTCCGGGTCCATCGTGATTACAGATTCGCTGACTATATGGCCCAAGTATCGAACAGATTTTTAGAGCAGGTGTCATTTTTGCGGCTTGAATTTCAGGTCGGCCACATGCATCTTAATGAAAACAGCTGGCAGGCTACTAAAATGCTCATCGAACGTGAGACCGAAAACAATGACGTCATCCATGTAGATTAGACACGAATACTACTGGAGGCCCAACAAAACCAATTCCATCAAACGCTGAGAGGTGGCTGGCGTGGAATGGAGCCTCATCGGAAGCCGGTTAAACTTGAACAACCCCTGTGGTGTTCGAAAAGCCGTCCTGGGCCTTGAGGCCTCGTCAAGCAGCAACTGCCAAAAGCCCGACAAAAGGTCAAGGGTGGAAAAGAACCATGCACCCACCAGAGAATCCAATGAATCGTCCATACGAGGCAAGGGGTATGCTTCCGCAACAGAAACCTTGTTAAGCTTGTGGAAATCGACACAAAACCACAAACTGCCATTGTGCTTCTTAACAAGGACGATCGGAGCACCCCATGGACTGGTGGACGGTGAGAAGATATCTGCGGCCAACATTTCATCAACCGCTGCCCGAAGATGTTCCTTTTCAGCTGGACTCAGGCGGTAAGGATTCTGCTGGATGGGGCGGCATTTCCCGTGTCGATATGGTGGCTCAAAACGGACGTGCGACCGATATCAAATTTACTTTTATTAAAAATGTCCGACAACTCCCGCAGGAGCGCTCTTAGCTTCCCCGAGGTTTGTGAGCCCGAACGCCGATCCCGACATTTCCCACGACATCCGCCTCCGCATCATTCGGCACACAAGTGCTTGCATGGCGGTCTTAGCAGAATACATGCTGGTCAGAGACAGGATAAATGCCATACTCCGTCCGACGGCAATTCCAAACAGCCCTGGTCGATACAAATCTTCAGAGGCATTTTACTGGGAAATCAGTCCTCAGCAAGGCCAATATTCCCAGAATCCACACCTTGCTTGTGAAGGAGCAGCTTAGATGGACTGGCCACGTGACCAGAATGTCTTGCGCGAGACTGCCAAAACAAGTCTTCTTTTGCGAGCTGAAGAATGGCAAGCGAGCGCAAGGTGGCCCCAAAAAGCGCTACAAGGACAGCCTGAAAGCTTCCTTGAAGAGTTTGGATGCGACCTGAAAAGTTGGGAACCATTAGTTCATGACCGACCTGCCTGGAGAAGAAAAGTACAGGACGGTGCAGTCCTTTGTGAGAGCAGGAAAAGCTCCTGTGCTATCTTGAAGAGGCAGCAGTGCAAATCTACCAAGGAAGGACTTGTGGCTGCACCTCAGAGCTCTACATCTTCTCTGACCTGTCCAGTGTGCCACAGAAAATTTCAGGCTCGGATTTGCCTGTTCAGCCATCTGTGCACTCATCAAAACCCAACAAAATGACAAACGTGCCATGGTCATCATCAACTATGATGGACGAACGAGAGAGAGAGAGAGCTTCGCTGCGGCAGAACTAGACACGGTTCGCTATCCAGCCCGCAAGCTGGGTCCGGACCGCGTGGCTAGAGGCTTCTTTTCCCGACATGGATCTTCATCACCAGCAACACGAAGAACCCCGATCCCCTCATGGGGCCCCCGTCATTACGGCCTGGGCTGGGCTGGCTCCGCCCCTCGCCCCGCGTGACCGCCAAGCGGCCCCCGTCCACCGGTGCCCCCCTCCAATATCATCCGGTCACGTGTCAGCAGGTCAACCAGCGTATCTTGCCCCAACGTAACCCTGGCTGGCTGACACTCCTCTCGCTCCCTCACCGAGAGCCCGCACCGCACACTGTATGTGGTGCCTCCGAGCTGATCAGCACTCACCCAAGCCCCGCTAGGGCTGGTACTATGCCCAGGAAGCGGGCTACACTTAATGCCAACACATTATCCGCCGTGGCTTCGTAAGCCCGGCAGCACACAGTGACAATCACAGTCACTATATATGTGTTATCTAGTGTATGTGGGATTTGGTGAGTGTGGGTTTTGGTAATTGTGGGTCGTTCGGTGAGAATGGGTTTTTGGTTCTTGTGGGGATACGTGAGTGTGGAGAGTTCAGTGCGTGCGGAGTGTGGTGCGTTGTCGGGTTCGGTGAGTGTGTGGTTTGATGCGTGTAGGGTTTGATGCGTGTAGGGTTTGGTGCATGTAGGGTTCAGTGCTTGTCGGTTTAAGTTATTGTGGGTTGTTTGGTGCATGTTGGGTTTTATCAGTGTGGAGTTCGGTGAGTGTGGGTTGTTCAGTGAATGCAGGGTTTGGTGAGTACAGGATACGTTTGTAATGAAAGATGTTGATGACACACAGCTTGGTCTCCATCTCTCTTTTATTCTTGTTATGCCGCTCACACTCCGCCGATCCCGACAGTGGACCGGCTATTCCTCTTGCGTGCACCGCGCGCCCTTCCCGTCAGTCGCACTCCCTTCCGCTCCCGCACACCGTTGGCTGATGGTGTGCTTGGAGTCGTCTCCAGCCACGTGGCTGATAGCGCAGGAGGTGTCCCACGACCCAACGTGGTCCCATTCCGTGACTACGCCAACTGACCACGAGTCTCTTCAGGATCCCCCTTATATTCCCTCACACGTCATCCGGTCTCCACCTTCCACCACGCCCTTTCCGAACCTTCCAGATTACGCCCGGCTCCGCCCTTAGGCTCCGCCCTTGATCTTCTGGCATCCGATTGGACCAGAGGTTGGTGGCGGACCTTCCCATATGCCCACATTACTGGGCCCCGCCCCAATACTCCGTGCCGTCTGATTGGCCCAGAGCTGAGCGGCGAAACCTCGCTTACGCTCGCATTACACGTTGATTGTGGATTTCAGTGCATGTAGAATTTGGTGCATTTAGGTTGTTCGGTGTGTGTGTGGTTCAGTGCATGTCAGTTGTTCAGTTCTGTTTTGGTTCGGTGAGTGTGGGTTGTTCGGTGCGTTTGGGGTTTCGTGCGTTGTAGGTTGTTTGTTGTTCAGTGCATGTGGTTTGTTGGTGAGTATCGGTTTTGGTGCATGTGGGGTTCGGCGCATCTGGGTTATTCGGTGAGTGTGGGGTTCATTGCTAGTGGGTTTGATGAGTGTGGGGTCAAGTCAATTTAGGTTGTCCGGTGAGTGTGACATCTGGTGCATGTTGGTTTTTCGGTGCATGGGGATCAATGCATGTGTAGTGGGTTCACAACCGACAGAGACGGTGTAGTTGAGGCACACTATTTATTATAACTCACAGGGTAACAATGGAAGGGGTAACGGCCCCTTCACCCGCACTGGACTGGGATACACCCCTAGGCTATCTGCCTAACTGTTTTGCTCCCAGGTCCTCCGCTAAGGGCGCTAGGGGAGGCTACCTGACCTGGCCCTGGTCAAGAAACAGGTCACGACACCCAGCCAGACAGACCCGGCTCTTAGAAGAACATCGGCTCTGAGGCTCTGGGGCCGAGCCACTGGCTTGCTCTGCCCGGCCTGAGGACATCGGGTCAGAGGAGTTCCAGGGCCTATCTGCCGGTCTTCGGTCTTCACTGGCTCTTCGTTCCTTAGCTCCCCAACACTTCCCCCGAGCTCTCTGGCTCGCCGCCTTTTATACCAACTTGCCACCGAGGGGTGGGGCTGTGTGGGATCACAGCATCCCCCCACAGCCCCCCAGGGTGGTAACCGTTTTCGGATGTGGATGTGGACACCCCTGTGTACCCGTCCGTTTCCCTCCCGTAACACCCCTACACATGTGGGGTTTTCGGTGCGTGTGGGTTTTGGTGCATGTGGGTTGTTCGCTGAGTGTAGGTTTCGGGTCGTTTGGGTTCAATGTGTGTGGGTTGTTTGGTGTGTATGGGTTGTTCGGTGAGTGTGGGTTGTGTGGTGAGTGTGGGGTTCGGTGCGTGTGGGGATCAGTGCGTGTGGTATCTTCAGTGCGTATGGATTGTTTGATGAATGTGGGTTATTCAGTGCGTGTGGGATTCAGTGCGTATGGATTGTTTGATGAGTGTGGGTTGTTTGTGTGTGGTTTATTTGATCCTTGCGGGGTTCGGTGAGTGTGAGGTTCCGTGCCTTTGGATTGTTCATTGAGTGGGGGTTCTGTGCGTGTGGGTTTTTTCATTCTTGCGGGGTTCATTTAATGTGGGGATCGGTGTGGGTGGGTTGTTCGGTTTATGTGGGGTTCGGTGTGTGTGGGGTTCAATGCGTGTGGGGTTTGGTGAGTGTGGAGTTCGGTGCTTTTGGGATTCGGTGCGTATGGGTTGTTGGTTGAGTGTGGGTTGTTCCGTGCTTGTGGAGTGCGGTGAGTGTGGAGTGCGGTGAGTGTGGGGTTCGGTGCGTGTGGGATTCGGTAACTGTGGGGTTTGGTGCCTGTGGTGTTCGGTGCGTGTGGGTTTTGCGATATGTGTTGGTTGTTTGGTGCGTGTGGGGATTGGTGATGTTGGGCTTCGGTGCATTTGGGTTGTGAAACATTAAAAAAATGGAAATCATGTAAATTGATGAAAGTATGTAAATGTATGTAAGTTTAATGAGCAACTTCCGCAACACGTCGTATAGAGGGTACTTATTTTATTTCTCACACTGGGCACAACACAGGCCAACCTTATTCTTCTCACTCTGAGTACAACACTTAGATATTAACGTCTCTACTGGCTACACACAGCCGATCACTCGGCGTGGTCCCACCGCCCTCACTCGGCGACGCCGCTGATTGGCGGCGTGACGAGGATGGCGATGGAAACCCCGCAGGAGATCTTCCATGTGGCCGGACGATGGAGAGAGATGACGGCGAGCAGCGACGCAGCCCGGATCCAAGAATCCACACGCGAACCCCGAGCGCCGGGTCCGCTCCCCCTTATATCTCCCCAGGCGTGGCTAGGCCCCGCCTCCAGCCATGCCCTTTCACGGAACCTTCGAGCAGGTTACCGGAGCATCTCGGCCAACCCCACCTATTACCTTTTCCCCAGATACCTCTCCCTCTACGATTGGATGTTACATTAACCGTGCCCGTACCTGTGCTTCCCTTTCCCAGCCAGCAGGTGTCCTTATGTCATTACATAAGTGTAGTGTAATCGCGGAATGTCACTGAGTAGTGACGGCCCTAGAGAGGCACGGTGAGCACTGATTTATAGCGATGGATGGCACCACACTCGGCGTGCAGTGTCATCCCTACAGGATAGAGTGTGAGGGTGCCGGCTGCAGGAAAGGGGTTACTAAAGGCCATGGCACTCTGGTTGATCCGTAAAGACACATGACCGGTTAAGTCTACAGAGGGGCCCCAAGTGGGGGCTAGGGGTGGTCACGTGGTCGGGGTCCAGATCCTGCTCAAGGATTCTGGAAGGTAGTCGTGACCAAGGGCGGAGCCAGCCACGCAACAGAGAATATAAGCCGGGTCCCCCAGAGGGACCGGCGTTGTTGTTCATCCTGAAGAACCTTCGTCTACGTTCTACGTTCTACCGAGTCTCCAACACGTGGACCTGGACCCAAGCTGTGGTCCGGTCCGTAGTAGCAGTTGCATTGTACTCAGTGTAGTTAGCCTGGTGGTCACCACCATAAGTTGTTATTCTGTTAAGGGGCAGTTACCCGTGTGTTGGTGTTAAATAAATGTGTTGCCTCCAAGAGTACATCTGCGACTCAGTTGAACTCACAACATAAGTATGAAAAATTTGACGATATTAATATATTAATTAGACGTATGTGTATTGCATGTTAATTGATGTTAATTGAGTGTAAGTGTAATGTGATCAATCGTATGTGATTAAATATTACGTGAAAATGTATGTATTTGATCTATGTGTGTGTATATGGGAGTATTATTAATGTGTATGTTAGTTTGTATAATGATCAATAGGTGTGCGTGTATTATTATTTATTATTGGATCGGCTTCGTTGTCTCGGGGTGTATTCTGTGTGTGTGGTTATTTGTGATTGATGTGTGTGTGATGTGATGCTCGGCTTCGTTGTCTAGGGCGTATCGTGTGTGTGTGACGGTGTATGTGATCCTTAGCTTCGTTGTATAGGGGTGTATACAGGTAGGAACAACAGTTCCACACTGCCCACCAGGGATTATTTGTCTGTCGTGCATAGCCACACCCTCGATTTGTATTTTATAGAGCGCCTCGGGCGGGCTCAGCACCACGTGACGCGCCGCCCCACGCAGCTTTTGCCGCGTTACACGGATCGCACGAATGCGCTGTCTAACCAAGTTTTGACATTCCCACTCCGAAGGAACGTGTTTAAGGGAGACCCGGCCAGCAGACAAATCAAAGCATTCCACAATTGAACAAATGAGTTAAAACAAAATATCCAGAGGCACGTTCAGTTCAATCGATAAGGCACTTATTAACAACATGAATTACAGATGGTGATGGTAGCGAGGCTAATTTGAACCTTTTCGTGTGGACCATGTTAAAGAGAAAAAAACCCGTTAAAATCACTTGAGTACACAACTCAATTGACTCACGGCCTGGTATTGGGACTGTGATTGCATTAACGAGGCGCGTGCCAGTAGCTTGGCTCGTGAACGGCGCCTCACACAATGGGCGCGCGTGCAATGAGCGAATCTTCGCTGTGATTGGCTCCCGATGATTGGCCTGCAGGGGAAGATGGGCGGAGGCACGCGCGCGTAATTCTGTCACGTGATGTGAGCTCCCTCAATGGACTCTCAACATACTCACTTGGGGGTCGTGATTGCGTCTATGAAGCCCGAGCGCGCGTGGCTGGGCTCGTTAACGGAGTCTCACGCAAAATAGGAACGAGTGCAGGAAGCGCCACCCATCCAATTAGTGACTCATCATACTGATTGATTCGCGATGATTGCCTTCTCTCTCCGACCCCCATGATTGGCCAGGGATGGGAAGGCAAACCCGCGTGATTGTTCCACGTGACGTGCGCTCCCTCGATATAAAGGAGGGAGCAGACGGCACACCGCATCTGCTCTTCACGGGGCTGACTGCTGTTGTAAGTGGTGAGTGGGGTGGGCTACATTGCTGGGCTTGCTGTAGGATTTGCTGTTGTGCCTCTTTCCAGGCCATGTTGGGTACATGTTGGTCGTCTTTTTTTCATACTTTTATTTAACTTTCTGCGTGGTCAGTTTTCTTTTTTAACTTTGAGGATTAATGTCTTCGGAGGTACTAAGCCGAACGAGCTGACGCTTTCTACACGCACTCGCCGCGCATGACGATTCATTTTGCTCCTTATTGCGTTTTAACAATCCACGTAACCTTCCATTTCGACATTTTTATGCAAGCCAACCACTCATTAAAGACACCAAATTTGAATAATTTTGGGTCCAAGAGTTTTATACTGCAAATAAAAGCATGCATTAGCTTGTTTACCTAAATTTTCCCTTAACATCAACAATGGGCTTGTTGTTTGAACAAATATTTTCCAGTATTAGCCGGGTTGATCTCCCCGTATTTTTTTTAAACCATGTCTGTTCTGTACCTTTTTCAAAGTCTCACCTGCCAAAATTCTGGCTGAATCTCTAATGTTTAAAAAATGGATTCGTAGCATAGGGCTGCACTACTTCCGTTTTATTGACCTGAAATCTGAGGGTTGTATGGCAGAAGCTGAAAACCCTTTTAAGTTTGAAACAGTTAATGGGAATTCTCAAATTAATTTTATTTGTCCTGCCACCTATTTTTTTTTTATCTAAAGAGGGTCTAATTTGACCCCTTTTTCAAACGGTGCTGTCATAATTTCTCCACCCTGATATGATGCAACACCTAATGACCACTGCATTATGCCTGCGCTCTAAAAAACCTCTGCTGTTTATTTTTCGGCCAGGATGGTTCTTGCCTGGGCGATCTGCATATGCAAACATGGTTGCCTTTGATTATAGGGTTAATCTGGTTTCCCCACACTACCTTAACCCAACTGCTTCTGTTCATATGACCCGTTTAGGTCGCCTTCAGCCAAGTCCCTGGATCGTCTATCCGAGCTTTTCATTATTCGTGGCAAGAAAAGGTATTTGTGCTACTGCAACTTGACACGTGCATCCTCTTGCATTGCCCCACTGCATGATGGTCTACTGTGGCTGAGTGGATCGAGGGTTGTGGAATGGGCCATACTCTATCCTGCTGTTTGATGTTGGGAGAAAAATGTATGGGAATTTAGTTTTGATACTCTGCCACCAACAATGCCCGCAGTTCCATGAGCACGCACGCTTGTGCTTGAAGGACTAATTGTTAATTTATCGCGAGAGTTCATTGTGTTGCGCACTTTTTGCTTTAATATTGATTCCACAAATTTAAATCTAAAAACGGTAGTAATTTTGACTGATTGGTTTATGTTGCATACTTGCCAAAGATTTAAAACCTGATTTTAACAACATGTAAAATGGCTATTGCGCACTATTTGGTGCCCACTTTTTCAGCCCTTCCGAAGTATTTTAATGTCCAAATTTTAAGACGCGAATGGTACTGAACTACAGTTGCTAGTGAACTGTAGTCCTGAATCTGTTTTTTGTAAATGATAGTAAGGCAGGAATACTTGGCTTGAAACATGCTTTCCCTTCCGTCTCCATCCAGGTTGACATAATGTCGTACCCACTTACGCTGCACATCATTGGAGGCCAAGGTGGAAATGCGTTCTCGTTTGATGGAGGAGCAATGCGGCCACGCTGCAGAAACTCTCCGTGAGCGTTGGAGGCTGGCAAGTGAGGGGTGTGGAGGTGTGGCTGACTGACGGGCGAAGGCAGAATTCGGCACCGTGGACTCCTCTGCTCAGCAGTTTGAATTCCAGTCGGGCGAGTTCATGTCGCAGCTCTCCCTGTGGGGCAATGGGGCCGGCACGCGTCTGGGTGCCATCAAGTTCAGAACGAGCCGCAACCGCGAGTTCTTTGCCAAGATGACGGACTGGGGGCTCAAGACCGAGTACAAGATCGACGTGGGCTCCGGCATCTGCTTGGGCGTTCAGGGCCGAGCGGGGGCTGACATCGACTCCATGGGCTTCCTTTTCATCAATGCTGTGAAGTCGTCGGTGATCCAGAACATGAAGTACCCAACTATGCACCAGGTTCTGCCTAACGTGCAGATGGAGGAGATTAAAGAAATGGAGTACATAAACGACACCAGCGTCATGCAGTCTCACACCTTCGAGAGCTCCAAGATGATAACCAAAAGTCGTCGTGGTCTACGACCAACAAGATCGAGTTCACCTTCAGCCTGACCGTCTCGGCAGGCATACCTGAGGTCGTGGAGGGGAGCCGGGTTCAGCTTCACCGTGAGCTCTGAGACCACGCACGCATTGGAGAACTCGGAGGAGCGGACGGAAACTCTCACGTTCCCCGTCTCGGTTCCTCCGCACAAGACTGTCACCGTTGTCGCCAAAATCGGGCGTGCAAACATCGACCTCCCGTACACGGCCCTGCTGCGCATCACCTGCATGAATGGCGCACTCTTTGACGTTCCCCTGAGTGGCGTCTACAAGGGGCTCACTTACACCAAAATGACCGCCCGTGCTACTGAGAAATAGAGCAGCATTTTGTACCGTTTTTGATCAAATGTTCTGAAAGAATAATTGTGGCTGACTACGAATAAAAGCCTTCTGCATTGCACTTCAATTTTCTCTTTGCATGTTTGTGGTTGCATGTAAGAATTTACATTTTTACGAGGTTCTAATGTTTAAAACATGGGTATTTCACCATTTGCTGTTGGCAGGGATTATTTTGTAGTTGCATTGAGCTTCGTATTCTAAATTTGACGTTTTCGTGACTGCAAGGATCTTATTTTGGTTCTTTTCACCGTGACTTTACTGAAAGAACCAGAGAGTCTCGAGCTTCATATCCTCCATTCTGCTTTGCATGGCCATTATTGAAACGGTGGGTTGGTGGTATGTTTTATAGGTAGAACAACCGGTTCCACACTTCCCACCAGGGATTATTTGCCTGTCGTGCACGAATGTGCTATCCAACCGAGTTCCTACCTGCCCACTCTGAAAGAACGTGTTTTACCAATTGTGATAATACGATGATTCTTGCTTTACCTTTAACTGATGAGGATTCTCGCTGACACATTTACTGGTTATGATGTTAGTGTAATTGTCTGGTCTAAGATAATTACGCATGAACTTAGGAAGGAACCAGTCGGACTTTTCTGTGTTAAACAACTTTATCTAGTAACATTTAAAACGAGCTTTTATGAAATGTACTAGTAATGGAAGAACTCCAGGAAGTGGCCCCGACGCTTGTCATAACGTAAGGGACCGTGGCCAATTACAGCCAACGTCAGTTGACCGTGGACAATTAGGCCGAAACAAAACATAAAGAATGTTTAAAAAAATATATTTTTTATGATAGCATATAGTATTGTCAGTATGACATAAGTATACCAGGTTTGCAGTCGATACGACATTGGGAAGTGGGTTAAAATTGAGTTGCAAGATTTGAGGCTATGGCAACAGTGAGTTAAATGAAAGTGTGTAAAAATACTCTAATATGCGAACACCCTTATGATCGGAATTGCCACAACAGTACTCCTGCAGATATAATACTCATCGATCCGTCTAATTAAGCCTCAATGGTTACGTTGTTAAACTGAGCAATAGAACAACTCCATAGTAGCGCGACAGCATACGAAGATAGGGAAGTCCTTACAAATGATAAAATGCATACGCAACCGTGTTAAAGAAACATGTGCCCAATGGCAAAAGGGGGCATCAATGAATTCATTGGTAAGATTATCGGATTAAAATAAATATTTCAAAACAATATTGTTCATGCGAGTGTGTCGGTTTGGCTAATAGATGCTTATAAATATTTCGTGTGACATCAATGAATTCGTAAGTTTGTGCAATTCAAGAAATGTCCCGAAACAATAGTGTACATGCGAGTGTGTAGATTCGTGACATAGATGCTTACAAATGTTTAGTGTGACATCAATTAACTCATTGGTAAGATTATGTGATTAAAAAGAAAACGAATGACCAAAAACACTTATAAACGACTGCACTCATGCAACTCTAGGGACAGAACAATGCTTTTCACGACCAGCTAATAGTTAACACCACCTTGGAATGGCAACCATTTTCGAAACAAAAAAAGCTTTTTGGAACAATCTTATTCGCACCAATATGCGCGATGTGTGTGTGTGTTGGACGGCAGTCACCACGAGGTCCAACTGTGGTCCTTGGGTCCAGAAGGCGATGAGTCGTCGCACAGCGTTTTTCCTTGTACTAAAAATACATCAGGTCCCCAGCAGGGGGCGCTGGATCGGCGGGTATGTGTGTCGAACACAGGGCGCTCTCGGCTGCACCGTCAAGCTCTGTCCACCGCTGGAGTGGTTGCTGAGTCGGCACGCTCGTGGTTAGTCATTAGCTGCTGCGCTGCTGGTCTTGTGAGGAGCAGCTTGCGCGACCACCCTTGGTGCCCCCCATTCCCACAGGAGGGCTCCTGTGGTGAGCTGCTCGTTCGCTGCTCCCCACTCACTCTCCCAAACTCATCAAGTGTATTCGCACACCTCTTAGCTACTCACAACTCTTGGCTAATCACAGTATTATATGAGTGTGGGTTGTTCGATGCATGTGAGGTTAAGTAAGTGTGGGGTTTGGTGAGTGTGGGTTGTTCGGTGCGTGTGGGGTTCAGCGCGTGCGGGTTATTCGGTGAGTGTTTAGTTTTGGTGCTTGTAGGTTGTTCGGTGCGTGTCGGGTTCAATCCGTGTGGAGATCCGTGAGTGTAGGGTTGAGTGTGTGTGGGTTGGTCGGTGCATGTGGAGTTCGGTAACTGTGTGGTCCGGTGAGTGTGGGATTCGTGAGTGTCTGGTTCCGTGAATGTGGGTTGCGCGGTGCACGTGGGTTGTTCCGTGAGTGTGGGGTTCGGTGCGTGGGTTGTTTGGTGCGTGTGGGGATCGGTGAGTGTGGGGTTTGGTGTGTGTGGGTTCTTCAGTGCATGTGGGGTTCGGTAAGTGTGGAGTTTGGTAACTGTCGGTTGTTCGGTGCATGTGGGGTTCAGTGCATGTGGGTTCGGTGAGGGTGGGGTTCGTTTATTGTGGATTTCTTTGCACGTGAAATTCGGTGCATTTGGGTTGTTTGGTGAGAGTGGGGTTTGGTGAGTGTCAGTTGTTCGGTGCTTGTCTGGTTTCATGAGTGTGGGGTTCGGTGCGTGAGTTGTTTGGTGAGTGTGGGGTTATGGTATCGGGTGGTTTGTGATAAACTACCTCAGGCCGTGACGACCCTGCCTTACGCGAGTCCCAGGCACAGCTGGCCCGGCTGTCAGTACCTGGTAAGGGCCCCTCCCAGGGTTACGCGGTTTTCTCACTGCCTTGTGAGTGTCTCGGGAGAGTCAATGGCTAAGGGAGTAAACCCCGACAGAAAATCAAGCGGTTTTGTGACGTTCTGCGACACATTCCCGGCAGCCCCTGCAGCCAAACTGGTACCAAACGTCGTGCTACGCACTCCTTTGGACATCACCAGCAAGGCCGAGGGGGGGATCCTGACGCATGGGCAACCCAGGATTTACAGAAAAACCTGCCCGGACTTTGCGCCAACAAGAGGTGCAAAAATGGGGAGAGGACACTCCTCGGCCACCTAATCGTGGCCAAGAAACACGGATGGCAGTAGTCATTTTAGATTGGCGTAAAAAATGGGCGCCACGGGTTGCCATCGTCGGTGGGAGGGGTCATTGCACCCCAATGGATAACTACCGCCCGCCTCAAGCTTGGCAACCCCCGGCCAATAAGGTGCTTTCCCGCCACGGCTCACCTACTCCAATGGGTGCTTGGAGCTTATGGTTCATCACCAGACAAGTGGGCTGCAACACCTGCACCAGACAAAAGCAAAACAAAACGAAAGAAGGTTCCAGCCCTTCATTTTGCAAGCTGGAATGTACGTACAATGTGTTCTGGACTCTCCGAAGATCTATTTCAGATTGAGGACATCCGCAAGACTGCAGTTATCGACAGGGAGCTGGCGAGACTTCATATGGATATTGCAGCACTGCAGGAGACCCGGCTTGCTGGCAGTGGCTCACTACGAGAGAGTGACGACACTTTCTACTGGCACGGAAAACAGCAGAACGAACCAAGGCAACACGGTGTTGGGTTCGCCGTCAAAAACACACTCCTTGGCATGATAGAACCACTTCAGGCTCTGATCGGATTCTGCTCATGAGACTGCTCACTGCTTCTGGCCATGTAAACATCCTGAGTGTCTACGCCTCAACACTCTACTCACCTCCGGAGATTCATGACCAGTTCTATGAAGAGCTTCACAATATTATTAGCAAAATTACCAACTCTGAGCACATGTTTCTGTTCGGAGACTTCAATGCAAGAGTTGGGGTTGACCACGACGCGTGGCCCGCATGCCTAGGCTATCACGGCATTGGAAAGATGGATGCCAGTGGCCAAAGACTACTGGAGCTTTGTTCATACCACAATCTCTGTATCACAAACTCATTCTTTCTTACTAAACCATACCATAAAGTATCATGGAGACATCCAAGGTCTCTTAATTGGCACCAACTGGACCTAGTCATCACCCGACGAGCCCTCCTCAACCCAGTACTCATCACACGCAGCTACCACAGTGCAGTCTGTGACACCGATCACTCGCTGGTATCCAGCAAGGTCAGACTACGCCCAAAAAAGATACACCGCCTCAAACAAAAGCGCTACCTACGCATCAACTCTGACAAAACCTCCCTCCCAGAGCTCACTCAATAATTCTTCTGGAGCTGCCACCGCATTCACTTGCAATTGCTGTGGCAAGGATTGCAACTCAAGGATTGGCCTACTAAGTCATTCTAGGCGCTGCAAAACCTACAGCTGACCTCGTAAGGCGCAAAATAATTGTCTCTCGAAACACAAAGGCCGATGTGTGGGGTTCAGTGCGTGTGGGATCGGTGAGTGTGGGTTATTCGGTGAGTGTGGGGTTCGGTAACTGTGTAGTCTGGTGAGTGTAGGGTTCGGTGCATGTCAGTTGTTCGGTGCGTGTCTGGTTCCGTGAGTGTGGGTTGTTCGGTGCGTGTCTAGTTCGGTCGTGTGGGTTGTTCGGTGCATGGGGGGTTCAGTGCATGTGGGGATCCAAGAGTGTAGGGTTTGGTGCGTCTGAGCATTGGTGAGTGTAGGGTTTGGTGTGTGTGGGTTCGCTGAGTGTGGGGTTCGATGAGTGTTGGTTGTTCAGTGCATGTGGGGTTGTTTGGTGCGTGTGGGGTTTGGTGCATTTGGGGTTCGTTGAGTATGGGGTTCGGTGTGTGTGGGTTGTTTGGTGCATGTGGGGTTCTGTAAGTGTGGGTTCGGTGAGTGTAGGGTTCGGTGAGTGTGGGTTGTTCGGTGCATGTGCGGTCGGTGTGGGGTTTGGTCAGTGTGTGGTTCGGTGAGTGTAGGTTGTTCAGAGAGTGTGGGGATCCGTGTGTGTAGGGATCAGTGAGTGTAGGATTTGATGTGTGTGGATTGTTTGGTGCATGTGGGGTTCCGTGAGTGTGGGGTTCGGTGAGTGTGACGTTCGGTGTGTGTGGGATTCGGTGCTAGTGGAGTTCGATGCGTGTGGGGTTCGTGAGTGTGGGTTATTCAGTGAGTGTGGGTTGTTTGGTGCGTGTGTGGTTCGCTGCTTGTTGGTTGTTCGGTGCATGTGGGGTTGGGTGAGTGTCGGGTTTGGTGCATGTCGGGTTGGGTGAATGTGGGTTGTTTCTTGCATTTGGGTGTAGGTTGTTCAATGAGGGCTGTGAGTGTACACATGGTGGCTCTCGACTCCAGCGAGTTCTCAGTCAATGACGCCACTGCCATTAACACGTCTCGTGCTTCCGGTATGCACGTACCGTACGTTGAACTTATTTAGCACCATACTCTCTGGTTCTTTCGGTAAAGTCACGTAGATAGAAAATGAATAGATCACGACGTTTCGATCGCAACACAAGCAACCGTCATCAGGTGAAACCAACACAGCAGGAGAACTCCTGACGTAGGAGTTCTCCTAATAGATCACGAAACGTTAGTGATCTATGAATTTTCCATCTACGTGACTTTACGGAAAGAACCAGAGCGTATGGATTCCTGCAGCCACGAAAGCTTCAAATCAAGATTCTTTAGCACTGTACATAGCCAACCGTGCAAAAAAAAATGCTTCAAATCGCTTTAAACTATTGTCATTGTAGTGCGTATTTATTAAAATGTCTATTTATTAAGGAGAACGTGTTGTCTATATTTAATTAAAGTTGCGCATTTTGATGTGACGTCACATTTCTCAACCCCCACCTTGTAACACATCGCCACAAATGTCTGACCCCCCCAGGTGCGTGACGTCATTTATGGACGGCCCCGAATTGGATGTGCAGGGGAAGGACAACACTAAACACACGGAACACGATTATTTGGTTCTTTCGGTTAAGTCACGTCTAAAGATAAAATAATAAATTAAATTAAATAATAGCATACGACGTTTCGATTGCAACACAAGCAATCATCAGGTATAATGAAATAGCGACATAAAATCTAACCAGAAAACTATAGACAAACATATTAGCAGACAGATATCACCAAGATACATAGAGGGAGCAACACAGGAACCAGAGAGGGGTGATCATCTCTGGTTCCTGTGTTGCTCCCTCTATGTATCTTGGTGATATCTGTCTGCTAATATGTCTGTCTATAGTTTTCTGGTTAGATTTTATGTCGCTATTTCATTATACCTGATGATGATTGCTTGTGTTGCAATTGAAACGTCGTATGCTATTATTTAATTTAATTTATTATTTTATCTTTAGACGTGACTTAACCGAAAGAACCAAATAATCATTTACTGCAGTCACGAAAGTTCTAAAATTAAGATTGACACGGAACACGTTTCTCAGCCAAGGTCGATTTAACAAGACTGCAGCTTCCTGTCATGAATCTCCAACCAAATGCTGGCACCAGTGCAGAGCAATCACAAATTTTCAGTTTTAAGTAGTTTAGCCATTCCATCGCGTTGGACATTGTTGAATTGGAGATACACCCATCACCACTAAACAATAGCCGCAATTCGCCACGAGGTGGCGGCAACGTTATCCTGGCGCTTGTGCCTGGCGAGGTGCATCTTGAGGTCACGTGAAGTGTTGAAGGCTCACTGACAGTAGTTTGCGGGACAGACCCAGGTGCCATTGGGTTGACTTGAGATAATGTAAACCCACTGGCTATCAACAGAGATTCATTCATGAAGCAATCCATATATACAGACACAGACACAATTTCAACCGAGAAGATGTGTACAAACTTAGCAATCATTGGAATGACGTTATCAACCAGTTTAAGTCATACCTGGCTGTGATGTTCCCATGCTGCCACCTTCCGATGTTAGTTGTTATTTTCGGCTCTCCGATTTTACATGAAGAGGTTAAATTTCTCACACCAACACAGCCACCTTCGTGTGCTGTACCTCGGCGTGGCGGTGACTCTGCGATCTTACATTACCATGCTAATCTCTCACATTAACATAGCCACTCGCCATGGAGGCCGCTCACCGATTACCTGGAAGCCCTTTAATTTGTGGAAACCTACCGCCATCGCAGTCGCTGCCCATCACTTGCATTAACATTAGCTGCCCCTCCCATGCTGCTGACATTTGGGCTACGCCCATTTTAAACCTTTATAAACAGTTTGCCTTTAGAAAATAACCCCCCTTTCCTGATGACGATCGCTTGTGTTATGATCGAAACGTCGTTTTTTTTTGTTATTTCTTTGAACCAATCTAGGTGATATTCTTTGGGTCTTTCAGTAAAGTAATGTAGATGGTTCAAAGAAAATAACAAAAACTACGACACCTTTATATTTACGCGATCTAACACAAAAAACCCTTAATGTGTTCAACTTAGCTTTCACTGTTTATCAAATACCGTGCAGATGAACGCACGTGTCGATCAATCAACTAAACACTGTAGTCAACTGCGCGTTATGGTCGGTTTATATTTCATATTTTATATTATATGTTATGTTATATACTAGCGGGAAGTACCCGGCGTTGCCCGGGTCTTAAAAATATTTCAAAACTACTCTGAAAAATCTAACAGCAGTGCGTACTGACTGTGGTGGTACCTGCTATGATTACAGCAGTGCATACTGTGGTGCTACCTGCTATGATTACAGCAGTGCATACCGACTGTGGTGGTACCTGCTATCACTACAGTAGTACATGCTGACTATAGCAGTATTTATCGACTCTATAGCACAAAGTACTCACCGGACAGAGTGGCGTGGTGAGGCCTAGTCCTGTGCAGAGCCTCCGGCCTCTTCCTAGATTGTCCAGCCGGCCGAGGTGGCACCTTGGCAGGCTGGGGCTGGGCTGCTACCCCTGACCCCCCCCTCCCCAAGCCACGATCTCCATCTAGCGAGTGCATAGTAGTAATAACTGCACGCATCGCGGTGGGGGGGGACATCACACAGTGAAGAATTAACGTCAGCGTTTAGTGTATTTTTATAGAATTTTTAACGTGAAAGAAAATGTCCCCCTCACTCCCACCGAAGACGTGCGACTTGGCATGGGCCGTCCCCTCCACCAAAGGCGCGTGAGTTGGTATGGTCGTGTATACATAAATCAAATAAATGATAAGTGCACAAAAAGCGCACTAAATTGCTAATTAAACAAATTTAAAGTTGACGGACATGAAAAAGAAATAGCGCTTGCTCACCGCGGGGCTTACGGCTTGGTGCTTGGCAATTCTAATTACGTAAACCCCACCGTTGGAGAGGCAAATCGTTCGCAAGCGCGCGAACAGACACAAACCCACAAACAAACCCACAGACAATGTTTTACTTTAATATATATAAGATTATACTTCGGTTAATATTTCGTTTCCCAAATGCAGGAATCTCCCTACGAGCCACACCATACGTTACACCGACATCGGCCGCCTGAGGCGCGCGCGCTCCCGGGGCGCGCTCACAGCAGCGGCTGGTGGGGCCGTTTGTAAGAGGGCCGGGTGAGGGGGCAAAAAACGTTGTTAATTTAAGACGCACATTAGGGGAAACTTTCTAGATCGTTTCAAGAGTTCGATTCCAAGTCACACGGATTGAATGAGGTCATGGTGTTCCATCTCACACGCTGAGCAAGATGGCCGCCTGAGACGCGCGCTCCCGGGCCGCGCTCACAGCAGCGGCTGGTGGGGCCGTTTGTGAGGGGGCCGGGGGGGCCGAGGGAGCCGGGTGAGCCGACGGGGCCGGGGGAGCCGGGGGGGGGGGCGATGGAGCCGAGGGGGGGGGCCGACGGAGCCGGGGGGGGGGGCGATGGAGCCGGGGGGGGGGGCGATGGAGCCAGGGGGGGGGGGCCGATGGAGCCGGGGGGGGGGGCGACGGAGCTGGGGGAGGGCCGACGGCGCGAGCAGAGGGAGCCGAGTCAACCCGGAACCAGGGATGTGAACTCCCAAACCTTGCAATTGCAGTGTCGCCGAGATTCGTGGTTGGGCTTTGAGCGAGGAAATAACGTCTGTGGGTGCCGAATACATGACATCATTCGAGTGGAACGTTTTTCTTGTAATAGCCAGTGCCTCGAGAAAATTGTGCAATCAGGAAAAAAATGCAATGTATTGTAGGAGTACATGCGAGTGAGTGTGTGTGTGCACGCATGAGTGGATGCACATGTCATAACATTTCACGAGCAACACTAATGGGCTGGTTTCGACACTCCAGTATGTGAATACAGATCGTGCGCTCTTGTAAGGGTCTTGTCGTTGATGGGGAGGGAAAATAAAACGCTGGCATTTTGCATTCGGAGGGACAGACGTACGAAGGATACAGTGGCACCCGAAGCATACATGCCAACAAAAATACATTGTTGCAAATGAAATAATACTTCCGAAAAATACACACAGCATAGAATATAGCAGCGCTACTGCTGGTCGGTTGTTCCTGAACACCAGCAGGCTTGTTTGCTAACTGACATACGCATGAAAGCAAGACGCGCGATAACTTGATTGTGAGGATTGTTACCTTTACATATTTATTATTATTACTGTCACCTCGAGACTGTCTTCCTATAAACCCAACACACTGTTGCACTAAAATGATATAATAGAAAGTCATCGCCTAACGAATTATTGTATACGGGTGTTCTGCCTCATGGCAGATATGGGGGTGTTGATTAGACAGGAACTTCCTGATATAGTGTTGAGTTTGGTCACGTGACCAGGAAGTTACGATTTAAGATTTTCTAAGCCATGAGGCAGTGTGTCAGTCATTACACAGAGTACAAAATGGAGGCACAAATAGCGTCTCAGTGAAGTCGGGTGCATCTGTTCATTGTGGGACTTTAAGAAACATTGTCTGTAAGTTCATATTCTTAGGTTTTTTTTCGGTTAAGTCACGTAAGTAAAACATCAAAATAAAAATAAAATAAAAATAAAAAATCACGACGTTTCGGAGGCAACACAAGTCTCCGTCATCAGGTGGGACCGTTACAGCCGGATTAGCTGCATCAAGTGAGGCAATGATTCAAGATGTAATCCCTTAAAAAGGCAAGTTGAGGGGGAGGAGAGGGGGGGGCTCATCAGAATGCAGCTAATCCGGCTGTAACGGTCTCACCTGATGACGGAGACTTGTGTTGCCTCCGAAACGTCGTGATTTTTTATTTTTATTTTATTTTTATTTTGATGTTTTACTTACGTGACTTAACCGAAAAAACCTAAGAATATGAATCTTTGCAGTCACGAAAGCTTCAAATCTAGTCTGTAAGTTCGTTTATGTTTTTTTTATAGTACTGGGAATGCTGTTATAATGTTAGGATTGACGTTACAATGCTGTAAATGCCTTTATAATGCTGTTAAATTGTTATGATACATATAAGGCATGGTTAACAACGAAGCAATGCACTTGCATTATTGTGAAAGTTATTTGTAGTTGGATAAGGCGAGCCATACTTGTGCCCATGTAACTTTAATGCGTTCTTGAGAGCAAAGATGAAGAAGTATCGCATCCACAGTTCAGTGTTATGTGCAGCGCTGTACATTTAGGCTGCAGTATGGTGATTACACAAAGTTACCTTATTTAACACAGTAGCTTATTCTCTTGTTGTATAGCTATTCAGTGCTATTGTAGGTGCCTGTTGAGTTCATGTTATCTAAGACAATGTTTTAATGCTGCAGTATCCATTCATTCAGTGTATTGATATTGAAAGTATTAACAGATACTGTTTTTTTGTGCTGTGTTTTCCCATCAGTTTTACCTCGTTCTATTCATTAAATACGTTGGCGTCAGATGTTCAACCTGGCTCTGAAGGTTTACTGAACGCGAGGTTAACTACTCGGATAGTGGTGCAACGTAGCGCACAGCGAGGCCGAGACAACGGGGTTAAACACATCCGTTAGCTATTTCAGTAATAAGTATAACCCGTAAAAACAAAGTTTTTCACTATAAATCCTTTATATGCGTGGCGGTTAGAGTCCTCTCGTCCTCTGGCTTGAGATGGCTGCCACCTATGGGTCAGATGATTGTCTGCCAGTATTAAGCAATTGGTAATTAAATATTTAATTTGTTTTCCCTAAACAGTGTAAAATTTTGGAAAAAATTTTTCACGAACATTACTTGTCTCGCACAACGAGTCTGTGTGCAAAATGTCAGCTCGATTGGATCACGGGAAGTGGGTTAAAAAACGACCGAAAGATTTGCACGGTCGTAAGCAAGCAAGCAAGCACGCAAGCACGCAAGCAAGCAAGCGAACTTAATATAAAGGATTTAAAAAGTGAGTCGGTATAAAAGAGGGGAGGGGCACAGTCGGATCTTGCATAGCCCCCCCACCCCCACGTTGTAGCATTGAGCTGCGCCCCTGCCCACCTCGCGGTTGGACTGTTTGCAGCTCCTCCAGGTGCGTTCTCTCGGTTGAAACCGCGCGTTGTTGCTACGGTGCGATGACCAACCCTTTGCTCCGCGTGCCTGGGAGCTTCTCCAACTCAAGCGAGCTTCTAGGGCGCGGAATCGAGCCAGTTCAGAAGTTGAACGGAGAGCGTTATGGAAGAAGCTTCCAGGCACGTGGAGCGAAACGTCGGACACCCCGCCGAACAACACGAGGCAAATGACGATGATGATGGTGGTGGTGGTGGTGATGATGGTGATTGACTGAATCGACACTTAACGCGGAATTGGAGCTCGCAACTTTCAGCCTATATTTTTTAAACAGGTTTGATAAGATCGGAGAGGGAGGACTCGATGTAACACAATATCACAATAGCCCTGGAGCGGCTTGTTATTTATATATCACCATGGAGTTCATGGCTCAATGGAATGTACTGTAACATGCACACACTATTTTTTTTTATTTTACCAGGTAAGGCCCGCTGTGCTCAATAGCTCTCTTTTCCAGAAGCGATACTCTCAATGCGTGATGTCGACTCTAGATGTGGAGGGGAAAAACCGGAGGACCCGGAGAAAAATCCACGCGACCACGGAGAGCGAGAGAGACATGAAAACTTCAAATATACAGGTTTTAGAATCGGGATCAAACCCACACACTCCTGAATTCTCGGCGAGGGAGTTAACATCTCGCCACCGAGGCGCCATACACACACAACAGCGGAACCTGATTTTATATCTGGTACACCCTGCGGGATGAATGCACTTTGCCCCACAATGGGAGAGTTTTTTTTATTTATTTCAAATCCTGCTCGTACATCAACCCAGCCATCGTCAGCATCATAATCATATCCCGTGGATCAATAAAATATGCTCTACAGTACTTCTCAAGAATCAGTGGTTCTCCTATAAATAATCTGCCCCCCTCAGTCCACCCGCCCACGCTTCGGGCTCCAAGCTGCTCAAGGGGTACCCGGATTGACGACAACAGTAGAGGGCATCACAAGTTTCAGCTCGCAAGCCCCATGCTCAATTACGCTCTCTCGCGTCTATCTTGTTTTCCAATCTCTCATCTGTCATATCACCGGTATCTCCCTATCTTGACTGTATCTCGTCTCTCATCTCACTACATCTCTCCATGTATATGTGTCTTTTCATTTATCCCACTGCACCTACATCTCTTGTCTATATCTCGCGTCATCTTACTACGTCGAGATTTGTCTAAATTTGTCTTATTTCACTAAACCTCTATCTCCTGTTCCGTGGGTCTCCGTGCGAGTCCGTGGATCTCCGTGCGAGTCTGTTGTGGTTGTGGTTGTTGTTACCTGCCTCTAACTTCCCACTACTAGGCAAAGGTCTCCCCCATTTTATTCCTGGTAAGTCTGCGCCTCCGAATTCCAAGATGTTGTCTCACTGATGCTGCTTCCCTTCTCTCTCGTGGTATCCACTCTAATCGAGTTATTGTTGTCTCTTATATCTTGTCAGCTGTTCTCTTGACCTGTGCTGCTGCCCACGTACTCTCGATTGCATTTTTTCTGGAACAGAAACGTTAACGTGCACATTCAACTTTTTATAGAGACACCCAGGTCCACGGATTGCACCCAGCTGCTCAAACGTTGGTGGCTGTCACACTTCGAATAGCAGTAGCTAGTTCAGCAGCACGTACACTCGATATGCTCGTACTAGATACACCATATGCTCATCTTAACTTGATGACAGGAGGGAGGCGCAGTTGTGGCGCTTCTTTGCTCACAGTGAGTAGCGCCTGGGTTCGATTCCTCATTCAGGCCAATTTCTGTGTGGCGTATTATAACGTTCTCCCCCTGTTCTGCATTGGTTTCCTCTTGGTTCTCTGGCTTCCTCCCATAGCTAAACACACACACATCGTGTAATGTATCCAGTATCGGCCAAGACACCCGAATGGTAATAAATAACCCGCAAATTACTCAATTGTAAAAGGTTTCAGTTTGGTGTTTGAACATCTTAACACCTGTTTTGTTGCCAGAAAAAAGGGGAAAACCTATTCTCATGCTCAATTGGGATTACACAGCAGCAGCATCACCCTCAGTCCTGCAAATACGTGGCAGGACCCTCCTGAAATATATTCATGGGACTCAGTAATGCTTTCTCTGGGTACACAGGTTGTCATACAAGGACGATAACTCATTCAGCACGCACAGTCAGCGAAGGAGCGTTGCGCCAAACGTGACCTCTTGCGATTACAGCGTTCGCTTCAACTGCTCTCGCTGCCGTTCACGGCGTCTCCAGTGATTTGTTTGGACCACGGATCACGAGGGGGGGGGGACCAAGGGGGGCGGCTCTGTTCCTTCGAGGGTCGCAGTCAGCTTCGAACGTTGGCTGCCAACCAGAGGTCGCAAACGGGTTTTTATTCCTTACCCGTACCCTGCCGCACCAGGGTCGCAAACGGGTACCCGTACCCTACCCGATACCCGGCTACCCGTACCCGGCCGGGTATCGGGTAGGGTACGGGTACCCGATTACGACCTCTGGGATGAAGTCATGTTGCAGGCGCGGGTGGGTTGATTCTAGGAACTTAAATTGTGAGAAGAGACAAGACGTTAGGAAATGAGTGACAAACGGTTACTTACCAGTGACTCACGGCCTACCCGTACCCGGCCGCACCAGGGTCGCAAACGGGTACCCGTACCCGGCCGGGTACGGGTAGCCGGGTATCGGGTAGGGTACGGGTATCGGGTACCCGATTGCGACCTCTGCTGCCAACTGAAGTGCAGCTGCTGGAATTTAAGAATAATAAAACATTTTCATGTATAAAGCGCCCATTAGACAATGGTTCTCAGGGCGCCGTGCATGAAAAGGTTGAAAATAGTTTATCATCAACCAAGGGAAGAAAAAAAAACTTGAGGAAGACGTTTGAAAATAACTGAAGAGAGATGAAGACAGTTAAAAAAGATTCATTTTTTATTCGAGAATTTGCGCATGAAGACAGTGCGACGCGTACAAAAACAATAATGATAATAAAAAGGAAAAGAGGTGACCTGACCATGAGATAAACAGCCACGTAGGGGCTCCGGTTTACTCCCGACACACAATGCCACCCGTGCTAGCCAAACAACCCAATGCAGCAGCACCCTCCAGAAGTGGGTCGATCTCAGTGTGGCTCCCCCAGGTACATAAGTAACGATAAAAGGTGTAACTTCTCGAACACGATTAAATGTTGGAACTTGACTTTATATAGTTTTGTTAATTTTGCACACAAATACAGAGATCACCTTCCAATGATACGTAACAAAATCCCTCCCCTTACTATAATCTAAATAATATTAATAAAGATAATAACGTGCATTTGCAACTCTTTCCAAGGCTGAAGCAAAACGCAGATCCGTGGCTCGGCACATTGGCTAAGTTTAACATTGAACGAATCAACACAACGTTATCTTCACTGTAGCGAAAAAAAGAAATGATAAATCTACTTCAAAGTTTCCGCATCGACGTTGAACGTGCAGTCTCGTGACAGTGGTGCTGTCGTCATGAGCGTCGTTAGCAGGATGAGACCTCCTCCTGGAACTCCCGCATCCTGCGAGGGCCTCGTGTCCAGCCAGGGCCTCACGTTCAGTCACGATACAACAGAGTCACTCCGATAGGGTCGTCTCAATAGGGGCCATCCCAATAGGGCCCGCCACATTAGGTGCCATCCAAATAGGGTCGCTACAAAGGGGTCACCCGAATATCGTCGCTCCAATAGAGGCCGCCCCAATATGCTCACTCCAATAGGGCTGCCCCAATAGAGTCGCCCCAATAGTGGTCGCCTTAGTAGGGGCCGCCTCAATAGGGTCACCCCAATAGGGGCCGCCCCAATAGCACGATTATCACGGTTTGCTACGTACGATGCGATAGAAGTTCAACATACATACATTCGAGTAGTCATCCAATAGTGTCCGCCAAAATAGGGGGCGCCTATATAGGGGCCCATCTCAGCCAATACGAGAGGGTGCTTCTTAACGCTGTGTTCCCCTGGCTCTTTCAATGAAGGTCCAGTTTCTTTTAGAAGTAAATTATGTAACAAAGCTGAAATTAAAATATTTTCGTGCAATATTTGGTGCCCGGTCTGAGAACATCAACCCGCTATACGTTACAGCCCGGTTTAATCACGGAAAGGCCGACACCGGAATCAAACAACGGTTGCGAGATGTTAGCTACCTTGCTTAGTATACACGAGGTCGTGGGTTCGATTTCGACCCTAACGCCTCTGTATATTTGGAGTTTGCATGTTCTCCAAATTTAGATTCAACGTCCATTTATAGTATTTTGCTGCTATAAATTTCCACGTGGTAGTCCACTTCGTTGAGCTTTGATTTTTGTGGCCTGGTCGCTTCTGAAATAGAGACACATAGCTCAGTGGGCCTGACCTGGAAAAATAAAAAAAATTGTTTAGTTTTAGTTTAGCACCCAGAGCATCAATGGCGCTGCTACTAAAGCTCCTCTATAATCCTACTATTGGTTTTATGGAATTTCCACAACTGGCTCTGGGCTAACTTAAAGAAAAAAAAAACCTTTATCCCTTTTCCATCTGCCACATCCGAATTGAGGCATTGACGGAGCCCCTAACTTCACGAGTTTTTTTCTCCCACCAGCGATTTGTGAGACTAAGGCAGAACCGGAACGTGAAATAGCTGGACTCGCAATGGCAGTTCAATCTGGCTTGAGGCCAAGCAGGGCCAGGGTCATGGCCAGTGATGTTTGTGATGTCAGCGGCACGGGCTCGGCTTCTGCAGTGGGAAAAACCACCAGGCCAATCCTGAGCCACGCCGAGGTGGCTTGGCACGGCCCTAGTACGGCTCGGTTGTGCAGTAGAAAAGAGGAAGGTGAGCCCATTTGAGAGCCACTCACCTCACCCAACTTACACCCACATATATATAATTATTTAGTATTGTTTACGAATAATAGTGTTAACAAAATAAACATACAACGAAATCACATTTACATGCCATTTACGAAATATTTCCTTACATTACATGATAAAAACGTAAGTTAGGAAAGTGACTTTGCATGTCCGGGAATAGAAAACACGGTGTAGGTTGAGGCGCCCAACACAAGCATATTCTGTGAATGAAAATAACAAAAATATATCAATTTTAAAGTTGCGATCACGCGACCTTTATGAGTGCCGTCAAAGTGCGGGTTCGTATCGCCACTGCTTCATTATCTGCCGCGCGCTTTAAAGTCAAGCGACGCGCGGTGCATTGTGGGAGACAGTCAGGGCAACGCTTTGGCGAGTGTCTCGTGGTGCTTGCTGCAGTGTTTGAGTGATATCTCAAAACCCACCCCATGGTGGTCTCATCTCAGCTCACCTCTTCCAGTGCCTTGCCTGCTGCAGCCTCCCGTAGCAACCCACCACCGATCTGAAGTAGCTTGGCCTGCCTCAGCCTGGTCCTCTCACCCACCTTGATGTCCTTCCTCGTCATCATTGGCATCATCGCCATCGTTATTATCTTTATTGGCCACAGTCAATCCACTGCTGGATGAAAGCCTCCCCCGTGTCATTGCGGCCTCTCGCGATCCTGCGATATGACAACGGGTCCAGCATCCACGCACGTGCCCCTTTCGTGTCTCCATCTCCGTGGTAGACGTTCCACTCTTGACGCGTTCCATTCCAGCTGGCGTTCAATCTAGACTCGTTGGTGCCCCGCCGCGGCCGGGTAAGGCATTCAGAATGATTCCATGGCTATCAATTATGACCGTGGACATGTGTGCACGAGACGCTGTGTTCTTGACCATCAGCTCGTCTTTCCCTCTATCGCGTGTTGTAATTCTGCCGTCTTGCGACTTTAAATAGCAAAGGCACAGCCCCTGCGCTTACTTGGTTCATGCCACTGCTGGGTGAAGGGGTCCCCACTACAGGGATCCCCTCTCTAGAGGGCCCATCCAGGGAAAGGCCCTCTGGAAGCGGTGTGGAAGCACCCACACTTTCCCCCACCACGCGCGAGACCAGTCGTTCGACTGTGTGATAGAACTCATTGACACTGATTGGGTGGACAGAGGCAGGGAGGAGTGGAGCGAGTGAACAAACTTGCACCATCGTTTCAACCGCTGACCGTCGCACCATGGTAGCTGACCAACCGTACGTGCCTATTCACGCCCGGTCACCCCACTAGGGATGTGAGCATTCCAACAGATACAGTCCGCACATCGTTGCTCACTGTCCCACGCTATTTTACGGGTGGTAAGGGCGGCAGCTAAACAGTCTACGGATGAGCAGATGACAACATAACAGTACTGCACATACAACACAGAAGTTTTGACAAATGAAGAGAATCCTTTGACAAACTGCGTCCCCCGTGGGACAGAATTCGTTTTCCTGAGGCTGGAAGAACCCGATGTGCTAGGGAGTGGCTCAGCTCTCCGCAGTAGGTGTCCAGCCAAAAGCTGGAGTCATCAAGGGCGGAAGGATGACGGAGGCTTCTCTCAGTGCGCGCTAGGAAGGATGAAAGCGTCAGTGCTAAGCGCTCGTCGGTCGATGTCGGAATTGAGTGAAGAATTGTGTTGGCGTCTTGATGCTTTTTTTTGCCGTCGAATGTGTCTTTCGCACTTGAGAGATATTATCACAGGTTCAACACGACCGTTGTCTTTGCCGTGGCAGTTGTCTTCATGTTTCAACCTATGATTTAAATAAGAATCTGTCAAAAAACAACGGCATCATTACTGTTATTTCATTTTTACACGAGCGTTGACATTTTAATGGCAGAAAGAAATACAAATCAGAGACATCATGATCACTCGCCATGGTAAATCCATTTATGTGTAGCGTGTGTACGTACTGAGGCGCACACACTATATGTGTGGAGGCAACGTGTTTAATAAACAACTCACTGATTACTGGGTTCTATTGTTAAGTGTGGCTTTACTGTCCTAGACTGTTCACTATGTGTGTGTGAGTTAGCTATTACCGGGTCGGTAGCACACTTGCTACGGGCCCACGTTTCCCTGACTAAACCTACACGACGACGGTGAGCGGCAGCGAAGACCTCTTCAGTGGATCCCCAAACGAGCCCCGAGTCCCCCGGCGACCCCCCTTTATCCCCTGGCCGCCGCCTCGCGCCCCCGTCGGCCACGCTCCCTCCTGAATCCCGACTGGAGCTCCCCGCTCCCGGTCACGTGACCGCCAGTTCCTCCAATGGAGGCTTCCGGCGCTCTGCGTGGCTGGTGCAACAGCGTAGAGGCCATTTTGTGTGTCTACATATGGATGAAAGCCTCACTAACCACAAACCCTTCGATGTAATGAAAAAAATATATAAAGAAATCCCGTATTGCCTTGAACAGACTCTCGGGGCAAGTGCTGTTAGCGAGTAGGATCTATGGAGGCCGGAACGGCGCACGAGGGTATTAATTTAAGGCTGAGTCGACCCAGGGGAGTCCCAAGACTGGTTCGAATATTCCCCACTGTTATTGGTCGTGAGCGGGAATCGAATTCAGATCGCCAGGTTCGTAGTGCAGTACACAAACCGCTGTGCCACCGCTCCCCACAATGTAATAATACACATAGCACTTGCAACGGAAGCTGATTTTATCGCTCCATCTCCTAGGCAGCTTCCCTCACTGACGCATTCCATTCCTTGGCTGCTGCTCCATTATTATCCTTAGACACTTAAGTGACGTCTCTGTCACGTCACATGTTTAGAATGATCCCAAGCCATCACTCTGTTTGGGTTGCTCCGAATTGTTGTATTAATTTGCGAACCGGAAAGAGGTCCCTTCTGCAAAGACAAAGATCCCCCATATAGCCTTAACAGACTGTTGGGGAAAGTGCTGTTAGCGAGTAGCACCCACAATGTGCCACGGTGGCGAGATGTTATCTCCCTTGCCTGGTATGGAGGAGGTCGTGAGTTCGATCTCGACCCTAACGCCTGTTGTATATCTGGAGTTTATGTGTTTTCCCCGTGGTTGCGTGGATTTTTCTCCAGGCTCACCGTTTTTCCCTCCACATTCATAATCAACGTGCTTTTAGCTTATTTGGCTGCTATAAATTTCCACTTGATAAGCCACTTCGTTGCTTGTCAAAAAGAGCTATACAGCTTAGTGGGCTTTACCTGGTAACATAAAAATAGTTTAAATGTTGACTTAAAGCTTTCGTGACTGCAGGAATTCATATTCTTTGGGTCTTTCGGTATAGTCACGTAGATAGGTTCAAAGAAAATAACATAATGACGACCGCTTGTGTTGTGATCGAAACGTCGTAGTTTTTTGTTATTTTCTTTGAACCTATCTATGTGACTTGACCTAAAGATCCAAAGAATAAAAATAGTTTAGTTTAATAAATAGGTTCATAATACACACAAAAAGACAGAGATCCCCCGTATAGCGAACACCTATGAAGACCGGCACGGCACACGAGAGGGTGTGTGGGCAACACCACCCCCGGCCGCCTTTGTCTCCTCAGTGGCAATGTTTACACGTGGCATCAGGTACTTCTTTGAGGATGAGTCGACCTAGGGGAGGCCCAGGACCGGTTCAGATAATCGACATCGGTGTTGGCCGCAAGCGGGAATCAAACTCCGGTCGCCGGGTTCGTAGCACAGCGCACTAACCGCTACCACTACCGGTCCCCAGGCTCCCTAATACACGCACTCACACACAGACACACAGAGACACCTCCGGCTAATGCGGCTGTCGATGAAATGGGTACTGATTAACAAACATGACAGGGTCAGTGAGGCACATGCTATTACCAGGCCAAGGGAATTACTACCCTGCACTCGACTGAAGTTGGCCTTCATGACGCATTGTGGCTGTGAACACGACCGGTGGTTGTAAACGGGGAGGGTAGGCATGCACGTTGTGTGCGCGTCTGTATGTGGGATGTGGGAGGACGTTGTGACTGTGTTCATGACCCCACTCCGTGCGCAGAGGTCGACTCGAGTGTAATGAATCAGGGTCGGTTGTGTAAGAAGCACTTTTAATGGTCTACGTGGAGAGGCGGGTGTAGAAAGCGGGAATGTTGCGTCCGTCCAGTGTTCTGTCTGCTTACTCAAATGAGCCTTGAGGAAGCATCAGTGGTTCACTCTTCTAATACAGCCCTGCAGAGCGGGGGGGGGGGGGGGGGGGATTCTCTCCATAGGACAAGACACTGCTCACTTGCCCACAAAGTGGTACCCACATTTACCAACGCATGGCGATGCGTGATGAGACAGAGAGTGGTGTCTGTGTTGCCATGCGACTTGAAGGCACCACGGTGGCGAGATGTTAACTAGCTTGTCTGTATATTTGGAGTTTCCATGTCTCTCTCTCTCTCTGTGGTTGTGTGGATTTTTCTCCGGATTCCCCAGGTTTTTTCTCCATGTTTAAAATCAACATACGTTGAGAGTATGTGGCTGCTATAAATTTCCACATGATAAGCAACTTCGTTGAGCTATCATTTGTGTGGCCAAGTCTCTTCTGAAAAAAAAGAGCTACATAGCTCTGTGGGGCTTTACCTAGTAAAATAAAAAAACATGTTTTCGTTTAGCTTTCTAGTTCATTTTGGCAATGGAAATATAATCCAAGTGCCCGGCCCCTGAGCACAGGGGCATCCTCCAGATTATGCTGGGAACTTTATTAACAGTCAGAGTAAGCAGTTTAACACATAGTAGGCTTTCGCAACCAATATTCTCCACAAGAGATTTTTTTTGGATTAGATCGTGTTAATATAAATGTGTCAATAAACCCGCCGCCACCCAACACAGCCAATTAGTAAGGTTTGCCACGTAAACAAAACGTGCCAAACCATTACTCGTTCAGCACACCGGTGCGTTGGAGAGTAAACTCACAATATTTACAATTAGAGTAAGACAATTCGCCAGTAATTACAACCAGCCTCATCAGGCGATAGCCAGAGTTGTGGAGAAATCCTCCTGCTTCGGTCTTAAATAGACGGGGTAAATGTGATGTCATCAATTGAGAGCCAGTCAGGTGTGAAGATCAGATCAGGGGAGTTAATGTAGTCATATACATTACGAGCTGGAAGTACCCGGCGTTGCCTGGGTCTTAAAAATATTTCAAAACTACTCTGAAAAATCTAACAGCAGTGCGTACTGACTGTGGTGGTACCTGCTATGATTAAAGCAGTGCATACTGTGGTGGTAGCTGCTATGATTAAAGCAGTGCATACTGTGGTGGTACCTGCTATGATTACAGCAGTGCATGCCGACTGTGGTGGTACCTGCTATCACTACAGTAGTACATGCTGACTCTATAGCAGTATTTATCGACTCTATAGCACAAAGTACTCACCTGATAGAGTGACATAGTGAGGCCTAGTTCTGTGCAGAGCCTCCGGCCTCGCCTAGATTGTCCAGCCGGCCGAGGTGGCACCTTGGCAGGCTGAGGCTGGGCTGCTACCCCTGACACCCCCCCCCCCCAGCCATGATTTCTCTGGCCACTTTGCGGTAATATCTACCGCCTATAGTGGTAGCATCTAGCGAGTGTATAGTAGTAATAACTGCACGCATCGGGGTGGGGGGGGGACATCACACAGTGAAGAATTAACGTCAGCATTTAGTGTATATTTATAACGTTTTTACCGTGAAAGAAAATGTCCCCCTCACTCCCACCGAAGGCGTGCGACTTGGCATGGGCCGTCCCCCCCGCCAAAGGCGCGTGAGTTGGTATGGTCGTGCACGCATCATAAATAAATGAATAGATACTCGCACTAAATCGCTAATTAAACTAATTTAAAGTTGACGGAGGTGAAAAAGGAATAGCGCTTGCTCACCGCGGGGCTTACGGCTTGGTACCTAGCTATTTTTTTTACTTAAACACCACCGTTGGAGAGGCGAATCGTTCGCAAGCAGGCGAACAGACACAACCCCACAAACAAACCCACAAACAGACAATTTTTGACTTTATATATATAGATAGAAGAAGAAGATAATGGATATCTATTATTGGTTGGTTTATTAACAATCTTGATTTGAAGCTTTCGTGACTGCAGGAATCCATACTCTTTGGTTCTTTCTGATGATGGACGCTTGTGTTGCGCTCAAAACGTCGTGATTTATTTTATTTTATACCTACATGACTTTACCGAAAGAACCAAAGAGTATGGTTTATTAACAGTTAATCAGCATACATAATGTACATCATGCATGTACATTTTGCATGCACATTATGCATACACATGCATGCATGGTGTGCATGCATGTGCATGCACATCCTTCCGTTTTTGGGTGGAAAAATCGCAGGACCTGTTATTGGCTGCTCAGTTAATCACCTCCGACCTGTATAGGCATGCAGTTAAAGCGTGTCACTTGATAATACGCTTACAAGTAGCACTTAGCTTGTAGCTATCAGAACAGGTAAATAATTTGTATTTCTCTAAAATTCTAAAGATTATCTAATTCGTCTTGGCTAGCAGTGATTTGTTTTGCACAAAGCCTCAACATTATCAAACTCAATTGAGTGCACAGCATGAGACTAAAAGAACACCAAAGGAATATTAAGTACTCCCAAACACAACTGTCGGCAGTGGCAGAACACGCATGTGCAGGGTTGTACAGGGCACGTCACTGAGTGGCATCCAGAGGTCAGTGGCCAAGGGGAAGAGAAGGCCTAAAGCCAGGAGGGGGCCGTGGTGATGATGAGACTGTTTAAATGCATTACACTTTTCTCTGTGCCCAGTCACTGGAATCCTTCGGCGTGATGTACCGGGCTCGCGTTTAGTTGCCATTAAAACATTTGTATGTATAAAAAAATGCATTGACTTGAACGGTGTATTATTATCTCTACTACGGAACTGACAAAACCAGAACTTTTCATGTCCCCAGGATGAGTGACAGATCTTTCCAGCATAGCAGCTGCCTCCACAACAAGAAAACAATCCTCGAAAAACCGGGACGGGTGGCAACTCTAGCCAGACTGCAAGGCCAGGAGATAACAGCTTCCTTTCGAACCCACCGAACGATGCCCCCCCCCTCATCCCACTTAGCACCCCCCGAGCCGTGAGTAGAGACCTCACTTGTCCGGTGCACCTGGGGTGGCAGCATTGGTTTAGCGGGTCCACAATTTATTTCATGTTTCAGCACTGTTCGCTGTTGTAACGTGTGAATACATATTCTGATTCCGATAAACGTGACCAACAACGGCAAATGATTGCTGCGATCAGAGAAGCGAGTGGGAGGATGAAGAAAAAACTATTCACTGGCCACGTGAAATAAATTGGTGCGACAGGAGTTGTCCATGCTTAGCTGCCTGTGTGTCGGTGTCTGATCCGGTTTTAGCAGACTCTCTGAGTTGCATTATTAGGTTGGATGTCTTTGTATTGACGGGCTGGATGTCCTTCTCACTCAGTCACCAATGCTGTGACATACTAGGCAAGTCACCGATGCTGCGGCATATTAAGTTCGTGCATTGACATGCTAATCTCTCACAATACAATAGCCACTTCCACAGCTTCCGGCAGACCATCTCTAGCCCCGCCCTCTTACCCTGGGGCTGCACCCATCTCAGGCCTATATAAGACCTCGTTTCAGTAGCTTTCTCTCTCTCACCTGAAGACGGTTGCTTGTGTTGCGATCGAAACGTCGTGATCTAATAATTTTCTATCTACATGACTTTACCGAAATAACCAAAGAGTACCAGTGGCGATTATTTGAACCGGTCATGGGCCTCACCATGGTCGACTCAGCTTCCAATGAGTATCTGTTGCAGTGTGTAAACATCACCACTTGGGAGACAAAGGGCGTGGTGTTAGCCACCCACCCCCTCGTGTGCTGTGCCGGCCTTCATATATGCTCGCTAACAGGACTTGCCCCAACAGTCTGTTAAATCTATACGGGGGATCTTTGTCTTTGATGTGTGTCTGTGTCCCTATGTTTTGTGTGTACGTGTTTTTGTGAGTGGCTTGTGTGTGTGCGTGTGATTGTGTGACTTCACTGTGTGCATCTTTGGTGTGATGTGTGTCTGTGTGTTAGGGGGGAGCGGAAGTGTAGCGGTTAGTGTGCTGCGCGATGAACCCCACGACGCGAGTTCGATTCCCAGTCACGGACAACACCAGTAACGAATATCTTAACCGGTCCTGCCTCCCCCCCATCTAGGTCAACTCAACCTTATATGAGGACGTGGTGTGTAAACATCGCCACTAGGGAGACAAAGGTGGTCAAGATTGGTGCTGGCCACCCACCCACTCGTGTACTGTTCCGGCCTTCATTGGTGCTCGCTAACAGCACTCTCCCCGATAGTCTGTTGAGGCTGTACGGGGGATCTTTCTTTGTCTTTTTTGCAGTGATTTTTTTGTTGCTTCTGCCAGTCATCTCAGTTAGTCAACCCATGGCAGCACTTGGGTCTGTCCCAATGTCGTGCTCGGGGAGCCCTCAGAGAGTCTCAATAAGCGCCCTTTGGCTGGCAGCAGAAGATTGTGGATTTGTGTTTTTTTGTTGTTCAATCTTTGCAAATTCCGTTTGAAGGAGTGTTCTCTGGGTCAGGAGGAAACCAGAGGGCTCACAGACCAGTTTGAGATGTCACCCACCCGGCTCTCGCTAATAACACGTGGGGGTAGGAGGTGGGGGGGGTCTGTTTATACAGCTCAGGAATGAACAGCGTCACGCGGGGTTGTGGTGCAAGAGACACGCACTGTCCCTCGGGGTGCGAAGTGCAGAGAAGCACAGAATCGCTCGTTTTACTCAGCCCTACCCCTCGCCCGGCGTGATTAAAGGGTGCCAAAAGCAAAAAAAAAACATTCCTATGACCTGCGCCCTCATTACCGGCACGTCCTATTATCCGCAGTAGCTGCATACTCCTTTCATCTGTCAGGTTGAGCGTGGCTATTAACAATGGCCCTTCTGCATCGTGTGTCATGTATGTGTAATGCCAGCATAAATGGGGTTGTTGCTGGGCTCTGGTCCAATCACACGGCCCGAGGTATTGGGGGGCGGAGTCTGGTCTGCGGGGCGTGTGGGAGGGGCCACCGTTCACCTCGGCTCCAATGGGAGGCGAGGTGAATGGGGCGGAGCCAGCGGGGTAGTATGGGAAGGCCGGATCTGACGATCCGGAAGGGGAGGAGTCAGGGTCACGTGGGGGAATGTAGATAAGTTGGAGCGCGGAAGAGATCGGGGCAGTCGGGGAAGTTAAGAGTCTGAGCCACGTTGGGTGGTGAGAGAGAGATCCGCGCCATCGGCCACGTGGCCGAAGGACCTCAGCACGGTGGCCAGCGGTGTGCGGATTGCGGGAATAGAGGAGCAACGGAGGAGCGTGCGTGGCATGCGAGAGAGAGAGAGAGCGTGCGTGGCACGCGAGAGAGAGCGTGCGGCACGCGAGAGGGAGCGTGCGCGGGCGCGCGGAGACGACACTGGTCCGGAGGAGGCCAGTGGGGTGCAGAGAAGAACCTGAATAAAAGACAACGGAGACCAGCAGTGCCTGACGGAGTCTTTAATTACACTGGTGTCAGAAGTGGAACGAGATGTCAAAACATCTCAAGAAAAAGAATATACCTGCACCATCTTCAGAAGACGAAGAGGACCTTCCTCTGGCGGTGGCGGTCCCGACCATGGAAGGCGTGGGCGAAGTGGTGGCGAGCGACACGACAGGAGTACAAGATGTTGTTGGGGCGGCCGGGCCATCTGCGTCGACGGGCGCCGAGAACGGCTGGTGACACGTGGCAGTCCAGCTTGATTCACTGCAGGCCTTCTGCTGGATTTAGTCACCCTGGTAGCGCCAGCGACGATGCAGGATCGGCTACGCGGCGGGCCTTCAAGCGGGGAGCCTTCGGGTGGGGCCGAGCCATCCGCCATTGGGGCCTCTGCGAGGCTTCCCGCCCTCTCCGACACATGCAGGACGCCGCCATCTTGGGTGTGGTCGCGGACGAACGGCGGGAAGCCGCCATCTTGTCGCCGCCGCGACGGGAAGCCGCCATCTTGTCGCTGCCACGGCGGGAAGACGCCATCTTGTCGCCGCCGCATGGGACGCCTGCATTGGAAGACAGCAGCTCGGGGACTCGCAGCCATCGCCTGATGACGATTAAAGAAGTCTCAGTTGGAGGAGATTGGAGCGCATTTGTGTGGCGTTTTGAGTCGGCCGTCCGATCCGCCAAGTGGACGGATGCGGAGGCCTTGGAAGTTCTGCCGACGCTCCTGGACGACAAGTCTTTGAAATTCTTCCGCTCCATCAAGGCCGCGAAGAAGGCGACGCTGAAAGGGGCGTTCGACGAAATGGCGGAAGCGTACGAGCCTCCGGACGACGCACACCGCAGATTCGTCCAGAGGCAACGGGCACCGGAGGAATCGCCTGTGGCTTTCCGGGGCGCTGTGCTTGAGCTGGCCATGGCCGCGTATCCAGAGACAGAGCCCGACTTGTTGGAGCCCTTGATACTGGGTAAGATGTTGGAGCTGTCCAAGGACTTGGGCATTCCGATGCCGGCGTGCGGCCATGAGCAGCTGACCTCCCGGATGGCAGCCAAGTGCCTCGACGCGCAGTTCAACTTGTGCCGTTGGGCACAGGTGACCGCCTGGACGGGGAGCCCGACCGTGGAGGGAGGTGCCGCCGGGTGGACTCCGTCAAAGGCCGTCTTCGTGCCGGATGAAAGGGGGCCTGGCGATCTCACTGTGGCGGCGGCCCAGTGGGTTCCTCGAGGGGGAGCGGAGTCACGCTCCGGCCACTGCTGAGGGATCGTCGAGACGGGGGGGGGGGGGGAGCCGGGCGGCGGGCCGACTCGTCGTGTTACCTCTGCGGGCATCTTGGACACTTCGCGCGAGACTGTCGGAGTCGCCCTCGCCCGCCTCTTCAGCCGGAGTCCCCGGCCAGGGACGCGACGTCAACGCCGGAGAGTCAACCATGTCAGGCAAGTCGGTACGCATCAGACACCCGGCAAGGCCTGTCATCTCATGCATCACCGTCGGTATGCGTTCCGGGGGCCTGTTCTTAAGGGGGGACTCTAAGGGATCCGTGTCGCTCGCTGACACAGTGGCGGAAATTGGCACGGAGGGTGGTCGCAGCCGCTACTGGGTCGTCGACCGTGCCGGGTTCGATACAGGGGGTCGACGTGCGGATTTTGGTAGATTCGGGCGCGTCCGCAACTATCATCTCGGACGTGATATTCCATCTCCTGTCCATTCCGCCGTCGCGGGTACGACCGGTTTACGATTCATGTGTTGCGGCGAACGGAGGGAGTATGGGCATCGTTGGTCAGGTGGAGGCGCGTATTTCGGTTGGGGGTGTGTCGGCTTCGGGGACGGTGTTAATCTCCAGGTCCCTCGCTGTGCCGTGTTTGTTGGGGACCGATTTCCTGGCAAAGATGCCCATTCAGATAAGGGTTGATCAGAATTGTATTGAGTTACCGGCGGGCCAGAAGATTTTCTTTTTGCCGTCGCCGTGGGGCCAGTCCGCTCCGGACCGTCAGGTGCAGGCGTTATCCGATGTTTCGGTCGACATTCCACCTGGATCGCAGATGCTTATCCCACTGCGTTATCGGAAGCCCATGCCTGGGGTCGAGGGGGTGGCGGGGGTGTTGTTGTCGCCATCCAACGCGGTTACGGATGGCCTGGCGCTGGTCGCGGCACGGACAATTTTTCGGCTGGGTCAGCCTCCGTTTTTGCAAGTGTTGAATGGAGGCGCGGACAATGTCGTCGTGCCGGCCGGAACGGTTTTGGCACATGCTACGACCGCCTTCACGGCCCATGACGATCCGGCCCACCGGGACCTCGTAGGGGGGGTGGATCGCCGGGTTGTGCCAAGAAAATGCGTCCTTGACTACGAACCAACGGTCCGCACTTCGCGCGCTGTTGGAGAAATATTCTGATGTATTTAGTAAAGACGATTTCGATCTGGGACACACCTCGTTGCTCTCCCACCATATTGATACCGGGGCTGCTGCTCCCATTCGGATGAATCCACATCGGTTGAGCCCAGTGGAGAGGGATCATGTACGCGACGCGGTGGATGATATGCTAGCTGCTGACATTATCTCTCCATCCAACAGCCCGTGGGGCGCTCCGGTGGTCCTGGTAAAGAAAAAGGATGGTCATTTACGGTTTTGTGTCGATTTTCAGAAGTTAAACAAGGTGTCGGTTGCGGACGCTTACCCCCTGCCGCGTATGGATGATTCCCTCGATGCCTTGTCTGGGGCGAAATTTTTTTCCACTCTTGACCTCTCTTCGGGGTTCTGGCAGCTCCCCCTGGACGAGTCCTCGAGGGAAAAGACGGCTTTCCGTACGCCGCAGGGCCTGTTTCAGTTTAATTGTCTTCCCATGGGGTTGAATGCCACCCCTGCTATGTTCCAGAGGTTGATGGAACTCGTGTTGACCGGTCTGCAGTGGGACACGTGCTTGATATATTTGGATGATGTTATTGTGTTCAGCCGTACGTTTGAGGAGCATCTTCAGAGATTGGATGCTGTTTTTGCTAGGGTGCGTTCCGCCAATTTGAAATTTAAGCCCAAGAAGTGTCACCTTTTGCAACGATCCGTGCGCTATTTGGGCCACATAGTCAGCTCTGACGGTGTGGCCACGGACCCGGAGAAAACGGCGTGCGTCCGGGACTGGCCGATTCCGGCCACGGTGGGTGACGTTCGTTTTGTCGGGTTCGCTTCCTATTATCGCAGGTTCGTTCCAAATTTTGCCACGATCGCTAGGCCGTTGCACCTCCTTACGGCAAAGAACCGGAGGTTCAGCTGGGGGCCGGCGGAGGAGGCGGCGTTTCATGGCCTACGCGATCGCTTGGCGTCAGCGCCGACGCTGGACTACCCTGATTTCACTCTGCCTTTTATTCTGGATACCGACGCTAGTGACACGGGGATTGGGGCCGTCCTATCGCAGTTTAAGGGTGGCGTCGAGCGCGTGGTGGCTTACGGGAGCCGCGTTTTATCTCCGGCGGAGACCCGCTACTGCGTTACCCGCCGGGAACTGTTGGCTATAGTGCATTTTGTCCGTCAATACCGCCGTATTTGTATGGCCGCAAATTTATTGTGCGCACGGACCACGCGGCTCTGCAATATTCCCTGAAAGTTGACCAACCGTCTGGCCAATTGGCGCGATGGTTGGAAACTTTGCAGGAATTTTCGTTTGAGATTCAATATCGTAAGGGGTCGCGTCACGCAAACGCGGACGCGCTCTCCCGATTGCCGCAGGGATCCCCTGCGCCTGTGCCTCTGGCACGAATAGGTACCTGTCGTGTCCGCTGTGGAGATGCCCGGGGCTTCCACGTGTCCGGAACCGGCCGACGGGGTTTTGAATTTGCCGCGTTCCGTGTGGATTCGAGAGCAATTGCTCGATGATTCGCTGGGGGCCTTACGGAGTCGGGCTGCGAAGGAGAAGGGATATCCGTCGTCCGATGGGACGCCGGGAGCGGCTCTCCGTGACGGCTTGTTGATGTGGAGGGAAGGCTTGCACGATCGCTGGCGTCTGAGAAGTTGTTACATCTCGGGGTGTAGAAAACCTTGTTGACGTTACAGCGGGATTATTTTTGGCACGGCATGACAACTGACGTCGTCGGGCATATTCGGGCATGCTCCGACTGTGCCCGGCGGAAGCCGCCTAAGCAACCGTATGTTCCCCCAATGCAGTCGATACAAGTGTCGCGGGTTTAACGAGTTGGTGGAGTTGGATATTCTGGGGCCCTTTCCCCCGTCCGCTCGGGGGAACACTTTTTTATTGGTCGGGGTTGAATATCTTTCCCGCTGGCCGATGGCCTGGCCTTTGCCCGACCAGTCGGCGGCGTCTATCACGGAGGTATTTCTGTTCGGATATGTGATGGACAAGGGGGGTGCCGGAAAGGTTGCTTACAGACCAAGGGAA